>NC_139705.1:51693731-51696231 GCF_964188405.1 Protomyctophum parallelum | reverse complement strand
TTGACCTCCAGGACACACAGATAAAGACTCTAACCTTTGACCTCCAGGACACACAGATAATGACTCTAACCTTTGACCTCCAGGACACACAGATAAAGACTCTAACCTTTGACAGACTGGATGACCAGGCGGTATCCGCTGACCGCCGACACCGGCCTCCAGGACACACAGATAAAGACTCTAACCTTTGACCTCCAGGAAACACAGATAAAGACTCTAACCTTTGACCTCCAGGACACACAGATAATGACTCTAACCTTTGACCTCCAGGAAACACAGATAAAGACTCTAACCTTTGACAGACTGGATGACCAGGCGGTATCCGCTGACCGCCGACACCGGCCTCCAGGACACACAGATACTGGAGTGGTCGGACCTCACCACACTCACACTGCTCACACGCAGACTGGCTGCAGAGGAGAGAGAGAGAGAGAGAGAGACACCCACAGAGACTCAGTGATGTACAAACACAGTTATGAGGACAGCTCAGCGGAACCACAAGGTTGCCAGTTGGAACCCTGTGGGCTCCCCCAGAGTTAGTGTCGAAGTGTCCTTGAGCAAGACTCTGAAACCTGGGTGAATGTAATGCACAATCTATGTAAAGGTGTGTGAATGTGTGTGTGAATGGGTGAATGTAATGCACAATCTATGTAAAGGTGTATGAATGTAATGCACTATCTATGTAAAGGTGTGTGAATGTGTGTGTGAATGGGTGAATGTAATGCACAATCTATGTAAAGGTGTATGAATGTAATGCACTATCTATGTAAAGGTGTGTGAATGTGTGTGTGAATGGGTGAATGTAATGCACTATCTATGTGACTGTATGGTAATTGTAGTCCACACCGTCGGTGTGTGAATGTGGGGAAGTGAGGACGCTGGCGTTGACTGTTCGCCGCTTCACCTACCAATGTAATGTATGAATGAATGAATGAAGCATTTTAAAGCACTTTGAGCACTTAGAAAAGCACTATAAAAATGCAATTCATTATTGTGACCGTGCTGGACTCACTGGTTTTGCCCTGGGCAGCAGGGGGCGCTGCCTCCTGATGGTACTCACTGGTTTTGCCCTGGGCAGCAGGGGGCGCTGCCTCCTGATGGTACTCACTGGTTTTGCCCTGGGCAGCAGGGGGCGCTGCCTCCTAGTGGTACTACTCACTGGTTTTGCCCTGGGCAGCAGGGGGCGCTGCCTCCTAGTGGTACTACTCACTGGTTTTGCCCTGGGCAGCAGGGGGCGCTGCCTCCTAGTGGTACTCACTGGTTTTGCCCTGGGCAGCAGGGGGCGCTGCCTCCTAGTGGTACTCACTGGTTTTGCCCTGGGCAGCAGGGGGCGCTGCCTCCTAGTGGTACTCACTGGTTTTGCCCTGGGCAGCAGGGGGCGCTGCCTCCTAGTGGACTACTCACTGGTTTTGCCCTGGGCAGCAGGGGGCGCTGCCTCCTAGTGGTACTCACTGGTTTTGCCCTGGGCAGCAGGGGGCGCTGCCTCCTAGTGGACTACTCACTGGTTTTGCCCTGGGCGGCGGCGGAGCCTCCCTCTCTGTTTCGGTACTCGGCCGTCACCAGGACGCTGTAGCGGGTGTCCGGCAGCAGCGACTGGAGCTCCACCCGTCTCTCACTGCCCGCCACCAACACCTTTTGGACGAAAAACAAACGCACCCTGTGTTGTCCATGTCAGAATGTCATGTCATGTAAGGAATACAAATTATACACAAACTCCAGTAAAGTACAGATGCTTTAAAATTACTTTAAAAGGTTTTTTATCATTCATGACCTTAATGTTCATTAATTTTTGAGCGGTGCAACCACTCCAAGGAACAGCAATGTCTGTGTTCACCTATGTGACGTTAATGAGCACCAGTATGACTATTAGTACCAGTAGGGGCGCTGTTGTGCCAGAAACAGAGAGAGAGAGTTAGTATTAGTGCTGCACTGTTGCCTGCTAATGAGAGAGAGAGGAGAGGAGGGGGGGGGGGGGATGGGGAGAGGGGAGTTGCAACACTCAGTTCACACAGGTGTGATTTTTTTATATTGTCTGTGAAGCCTTTTGGAGCTGCAATGAAAAAACAGGAAAAACAGTGAAAACAGTGACATCTGCTGGCGGGATTTGTGGACCTTATACCTCACACTCCACAGGGCAAATCAGAGCACAAAGTTCAGGTTTTTACGGTGCAATAGAGTGTCGCAGTCAGAACAACGAGTGGCCCAGGAAATAAATCCCAATGCATTTTTCCTCATAGGCATTTCTCAACGTATTTATTTAAAGACGGTTACGCCGCGGACAAAGCCAACTCTGATCGTGACAAATCATGACAATGAACACAATGTTTTGGGCCGATCAAATAATTTATAAGAAGAAAAACAAAACAAATAAGTGTTGTATCCTGCCTTTAGTTTCTTCTTTCTAATGATTTGATCGGCCCCAAAACATTGTGTTCATTGTCATGATTTGTCACGATCCGAGTTGGCTTTGTCCGCGGCGTAACCGTCTTTAAATAAATAC
>NC_139705.1:51486231-51686231 GCF_964188405.1 Protomyctophum parallelum | reverse complement strand
TATGTTTCTACGTATGTCAGTCGTTCTTCGACTTTTCGAAAAATAGCAGACCTACAAGCTCGTAGCGCGCCACTCGGTGGCGCGCTATGAGCTTGTAGATCTGCTGTTTTTCAATAGCTAAAGCATGACATGATGCTAACACCAAAAGGGGTTCCCGGCCCAAAATGGGTTAATGTATAAATTCATGTATCGGTTAGTTGAGTTTGTTGTGTTTTTAACCTAACCCTGTGAAGAGTTCCAATCGGTTCTCTTCTACGATTTGGAGACATTGGCGTAAACAGCCTCCTCTACAGACTGTGAGCATTCTGTATGGTTTACATTTATTGTTGGTTGTTTGTTTGCTTTTTATCGTATTTATTGTGTATTCATCGTCTCTAGTGATTGATCACAGATTCATTGATCAACGGATTCATATGTCATCGCTGCATTAAATACACAAACTCTAAAGCCTTTCCCACTATGTATGATGATCAGATTCTGGCTGTATTCTGAGCTTCTGATCACCAACATGCTCTTGATTAAAGGAGAATTCCATGCTAGAAGACTTTCTTACCTTTCTTTGTAGTTGTTACGTCCCCACCAAAGAGGTCCAGGTGTTATTTTGTGCAAAAGCTCCTTATTGGCTATTTCCCCTACCATAAGCCCTCAATGAATTGCATTGAATGGAATGGGAATTGAATTAGAGTTCTCATCGGGCCCGAAAATTAAGGCCCGGCCCTAACTGGGCCCTAACTGATCAGGCCCTAGGCCCGGCCCGGCCCGACTAATTACCATAGATTTTAGGCCCGACCCGGCCCTAAAATGTCGGGTCGGGTCGGGCCTGGTCGGGTTTGTGCAGAATTTGAGAACTCTACACAGAGTAAAAGTGAAATGCCAGTCAGCACCATCTTCATAATAGATAAATACACAAACAGACAGAACAGAACTATTATTTTTATTATTCTAAACAAATTCAATATATATATATTTTTTTTTTCATGGAGCCCCAGGCCCGGCCCCGGCCCTACTGATTAGCATACATTTTAGGCCCGGCCCGGCCCTAAAATGTCGGGTCGGGTCGGGCCTGGTCGGGTTCGGGCAGAGTTTGAGAACTCTAAATTGAATGGGGCTATGGGGTGTTGTGCTAATTCGCTTATTTCCATCGCTCAAAATTACAATGTATATATCCTCTCTTCATAATGTAAATAATATCCCAAGCGGCACAGTTTACTACTTATTTCGATGGAAATAAGCTAATTAGCACAACACCCCATAGCCCCATTCAATTCCCATTCAATTCAATGCAATTCGCGCTTATGGTAGGGGAAATAGCCAATGGTGGGGACGTAACAACTACAAAGAAAGGTAAGAAAGGTAAGAAAGCATTCTAGCATGGAATTCTCCTTTAAGGGGGTGAATACATACATTCGAAGCGGGTGTTGATTGAATAATGGATAGAATAACAGACAGACAGATGAATGGCTGTTGGGAATAAGGGTTGATTGAATAATGGATAGAGTAACAGACAGACAGATGAATGGCTGTTGGGAATAAGGGTTGATTGAATAATGGATAGAGTAACAGACAGAATAAGGGTTGATTGAATAATGGATAGAGTAACAGACAGAATAAGGGTTGATTGAATAATGGATAGAGTAACAGACAGAATAAGGGTCAGTTGGGGTCGATCACCTGCTTGACGTCACTGCCGTGGTTGGTGCTGCAGACCACCCTGTGCCCGGGCACCTCCACGGCCCCGGGGACCCAGCTGACCCTCAGCACGCTGTGGGTCACCTTGGGGAACTGGACGCTGAGGGGGGGAGGCAGGGGGACTGTGGAGGAGGAGAGGTTAAAGGTTAAAGGGGACCCAGCTGACCCTCAGCATGCTGTGGGTGACCATGGGGAACTGGACACTGAGGGGGGGAGGCAGGGGGACTGTGGAGGAGGAGAGGGGGACACATTCTTAAAGGTTAAAGGTTAAAGGGGACCCAGCTGACCCTCAGCATGCTGTGGGTCACCATGGGGAACTGGACGCTGAGGGGGGGAGGCAGGGGGACTGTGGAGGAGGAGAGGGGGACACATTCTTAAAGGTTAAAGGTTAAAGGGGACCCATAAAGGGGGGGAGGCAGGGGGACTGTGGAGGAGGAGAGGGGGACACATTCTTAAAGGTTTTGTTGTGATCCAAAATATATGGTGATATTGATCCCCTGTGTGATATAGGTATCGTTCGGCCCCCGCCACGGCGCCACGTATATACATATGTTTTGGTCATGCCCTTCTTTACGTAGGTATTGAACTGAGATCTTTGACACTATGTCGAGTAGTGTTGGGGTACCATTTGAACCAAATGTAATGGAGTAGTGTTGGGGTACCATTTGAACCAAATGTAATGGAGTAGTGTTGGGGTACCATTTGAACCAAATGTAATGACGGCTATTTTCGGAATTTCTCCCCCTACTCTATTCCTGTCAAAATACAAAGCTCACTTGGTGGCCTTTACACCACTCTCTTAGCTAGGCGTCTAATTCTGATGAAATGGAAGTCCTCTGCTCCCCCAACCCATCTTCACTGGATTAGAGACGTACTCCACTTTATTAAATTAGAACAAATTAGATGTACCCTGAGAGGCTCTGTATCCAAATTTGAGGACACCCCTTCCTCGCACTAGTAAATGACTTGCAGTTCCAAGCTATTCCAGATCGAATGAGTTTAATCCTGGATCTGAGCATGCTAGATTCCCGACGCAGCTGGGTTGTTCAGTGTGTTTATTATTAGGAGCCATGTGTGGATGCACTGCCACGTCCATTGTGTTCTGGAAGGGTGACCAATA
Source organism: Protomyctophum parallelum (assembly GCF_964188405.1). Classification (NCBI taxonomy): domain Eukaryota; kingdom Metazoa; phylum Chordata; class Actinopteri; order Myctophiformes; family Myctophidae; genus Protomyctophum; species Protomyctophum parallelum. The sequence goes on along the minus strand of NC_139705.1, from coordinate 51,683,422 downwards.
ATGACCATGCCATGTTGTCTTGTCTTGTCTTACGTTTGTCTTGTTTTTGTTTCAAAACTTGATTCAGGTTATGTGGTTTGTATCAGTGTCGCTTCCATGTTAGCATAGCACTATGCAACTTTTTATTTTATTTTATGCTACCACAATATTTTGTGTATGGTGCTCACAACATTTATATATGTACATGTTATCTCTTTGATATGTTCCATATGGGTGTGTCACATATACTGTCATTATTTGATTTACTGTATACCCTGAATCTTAAATAAAACAAAACTGTTTTTTTGTGGCTTTCGCCTTTATTTAGAATGTTTTGTATAGAGGGATAGACAGTAAGTAGGCTGACAGGAAATGGGGGAGAGAGAGAGATGGGGGGGGGGTGACATGCAGTAAAGGCCGTCGGGATCGGGAGTCGAACCCGCGGCATACTGCCAGACTTGGGGGGGCTACCGGCCAATAAGGTGCCTGGACCGCTGAGCCACGGCCCAGGCCAGGGTGACACATTCTAAATGAGTGTTTCCCGCTTAGCGTTAGTTGCCCCTATACATATCAGAGCCGCCCAGTACGATAAAACATTTAGAAATCCCTGCTAAAAACTTGTCAGCGCAACTCCGACATAGGTGTGAATGGTTTTGCCATTGGGGGGGGGTCCCCCAGATATAAATAGCATTAAATGGGGGTCAGTAGCCTATGCATGTCAAACTGGGGGTCCTTTTCAAATGGGGTCTCTTGCCCTGAAAATGAATTTTCAGGGCAAGACCTCGACCTCGCACGTGCAGACTCGGCCCCCAGCCTGGTACGCTAGTCAAAATATGGCCCTTGAGGAAAAATAATTGGGGACCCTGTACTGATTACATTTCTGCCAATTCAATCAATCAATCAATCAATCAATCAATCAATCAATCAAACTAATGATGCCTCAGAGGTCAGCGTGTACGTACAGGTGGTGGCGATGGCGGTGACCGGGTCGCTGGGGTCCTCGTCGTACAGGGCGTACAGCGTGACAGAGTAGTCTGTGGCCGGCGCCAGTCCCCCTAACTCCACCACCGTCTGGTCAGCACCGAACTTCACCTGGACAGACACAGGGAGGAAACCTCATAACTCCATTTTCCACAGATCCATGCTATTTAACACCCTTTACGTCTGTGTGTTGTTTAGAAAATATTGAACCAATGGCAAGTAGTAAAAAGTGCTTTGGACAAAACCTCTTAACTCCATTGGACCCTCAACATGTCTGCTAAAGCAACTAACTCCACCACCTCTCCCCCTCTCATGGAAGTAATTGACAATATATAAAACCAACTTTGATGAGGCTGTATTGCTTTGTATTAAAAATATAAGGTTTTCTTAATTTCCTGATTTTTTTTTTTTTTTTTTTTCCTGAAAAATGAACATTTTGGAGTTGAGATATTATACAGCAGAGATATTATATATGATATGAATAGTTTATTTCCATCTTTCAGAGGGAGACATTACACAAAACAGTTTACTTTATTTTAATTTTTTAAGTAATAACCCATAATGTGGATATGGATGGGAACAGGGGAGGAATCCCTCAGGATTCTCAGATTCATGTCATGCTTAGAAAGACCAAAGTTCATTTTAAAACATGATATTTGTAGATCTTGTGTAGAGTTCATTTTAAAACATGATATTTGTAGATCTTGTGTAGAGTTCATTTTAAAACATGATATTTGTAGATCTTGTGTAGAGTTCATTTTAAAACATGATATTTGTAGATCTTGTGTAGAGTTCATTTTAAAACATGATATTTGTAGATCTTATGTAGAGTTCATTTTAAAACATGATATTTGTAGATCTTGTGTAGAGTTCATTTTAAAACATGATATTTGTAGATCTTGTGTAGAGTTCATTTTAAAACATGATATTTGTAGATCTAGTGTAGAGTTCATTTTAAAACATGATATTTGTAGATCTTGTGTAGAGTTCATTTTAAAACATGATATTTGTAGATCTTGTGTAGAGTTCATTTTAAAACATGATATTTGTAGATCTAGTGTAGAGTTCATTTTAAAACATGATATTTGTAGATCTTGTGTAGAGTTCATTTTAAAACATGATATTTGTAGATCTAGTGTAGAGTTCATTTTAAAACATGATATTTGTAGATCTAGTGTAGAGTTCATTTTAAAACATGATATTTGTAGATCTTGTGTAGAGTTAATTTTAAAACATGATATTTGTAGATCTAGTGTAGAGTTCATTTTAAAACATGATATTTGTAGATCTAGTGTAGAGTTCATTTTAAAACATGATATTTGTAGATCTTGTGTAGAGTTCATTTTAAAACATGATATTTGTAGATCTTATGTAGAGTTCATTTTAAAACATGATATTTGTAGATCTTGTGTAGAGTTCATTTTAAAACATGATATTTGTAGATCTTGTGTAGAGTTCATTTTAAAACATGATATTTGTAGATCTAGTGTAGAGTTCATTTTAAAACATGATATTTGTAGATCTTGTGTAGAGTTAATTTTAAAACATGATATTTGTAGATCTAGTGAAGAGCTTGACTGTGGAATCTATGAGTGTAAAACGCACGCCGTCGCGTAGCATAAGAAATTGGGAGTGGGAAAGATTACACAGATCCATCTACCGGTATAATGTTTATGATGAATTGAAAATGATGGACCCTCTTGTAAACAAGTGTAATATACTTTATGGTGTCGTCGACTCACAGTTGACAGTGTTTGTACTGAGTTGTGCTTGAAATGTACTGTAATTCAGTGCGTGCGTCACAAAGCCATATAAGGTCCTCGGTCAATGCTCTACATTGACATGTATGACAAGCTATAGCTGTGGAGGCATGAGCGATCAAATCACTGAATGAATCACTGAATGAATAATAATAAATCTTTATTTCAGACTCAGGTCCATATCACATACAAAGGACAAGAAGACAGGGGGATAAAACATAAGAATAAAAAATAAGAATAAAATAACAAATAGATACATCCAACATAGCATATGAATCACTGAATGAATCACTGAATGCACTTTGAGCGATCAAATCACTGAATGCACTTTGAGCGATCAAATCACTGAATGCACTTTGAGCGATCAAATCACTGAATGCACTTTGAGCGATCAAATCACTGAATGCACTTTGAGCGATCAAATCACTGAATGCACTTTGAGCGATCAAATCACTGAATGCACTTTGAGCGATCAAATCACTGAATGCACTTTGAGCGATCAAATCACTGAATGCACTTTGAGCGATCAAATCACTGAATCATGAGCGATCAAATCACTGAATGCACTTTGAGCGATCAAATCACTGAATGCACTTTGAGCGATCAAATCACTGAATGCACTTTGAGCGATCAAATCACTGAATCATGAGCGATCAAATCACTGAATGCACTTTGAGCGATCAAATCACTGAATGCACTTTGAGCGATCAAATCACTGAATGCACTTTGAGCGATCAAATCACTGAATGCACTTTGAGTGATCAAATCACTGAATCATGAGCGATCAAATCACTGAATGCACTTTGAGCGATCAAATCACTGAATGCACTTTGAGCGATCAAATCACTGAATGCACTTTGAGCGATCAAATCACTGAATGCACTTTGAGTGATCAAATCACTGAATGCACTTTGAGTGATCAAATCACTGAATGCACTTTGAGCGATCAAATCACTGAATGCACTTTGAGCGATCAAATCACTGAATGCACTTTGAGTGATCAAATCACTGAATGCACTTTGAGCGATCAAATCACTGAATGCACTTTGAGCGATCAAATCACTGAATGCACTTTGAGTGATCAAATCACTGAATCATGAGCGATCAAATCACTGAATGCACTTTGAGCGATCAAATCACTGAATGCACTTTTAGCGATCAAATCACTGAATGCACTTTGAGCGATCAAATCACTGAATGCACTTTGAGCGATCAAATCACTGAATGCACTTTGAGTGATCAAATCACTGAATCATGAGCGATCAAATCACTGAATGCACTTTGAGCGATCAAATCACTGAATGCACTTTGAGCGATCAAATCACTGAATGCACTTTGAGCGATCAAATCACTGAATGCACTTTGAGTGATCAAATCACTGAATGCACTTTGAGTGATCAAATCACTGAATGCACTTTGAGCGATCAAATCACTGAATGCACTTTGAGTGATCAAATCACTGAATGCACTTTGAGTGATCAAATCACTGAATGCACTTTGAGCGATCAAATCACTGAATGCACTTTGAGCGATCAAATCACTGAATGCACTTTGAGCGATCAAAATCACTGAATGCACTTTGAGCGATCAAATCACTGAATGCACTTTGAGTGATCAAATCACTGAATCATGAGCGATCAAATCACTGAATGCACTTTGAGCGATCAAATCACTGAATGCACTTTGAGCGATCAAATCACTGAATGCACTTTGAGCGATCAAATCACTGAATGCACTTTGAGCGATCAAATCACTGAATGCACTTTGAGCGATCAAATCACTGAATGCACTTTGAGCGATCAAATCACTGAATGCACTTTGAGCGATCAAATCACTGAATGCACTTTGAGCGATCAAATCACTGAATGCACTTTGAGCGATCAAATCACTGAATGCACTTTGAGCGATCAAATCACTGAATGCACTTTGAGCGATCAAATCACTGAATGCACTTTGAGTGATCAAATCACTGAATGCACTTTGAGCGATCAAATCACTGAATGCACTTTGAGCGATCAAATCACTGAATGCACTTTGAGCGATCAAATCACTGAATGCACTTTGAGCGATCAAATCACTGAATCATGAGCGATCAAATCACTGAATCATGAGCGATCAAATCACTGAATGAATCACTGAATGAATCACTGAATGAGCGATCAAATCACTGAATGCACTTTGAGCGATCAAATCACTGAATGCACTTTGAGCGATCAAATCACTGAATGCACTTTGAGCGATCAAATCACTGAATGCACTTTGAGCGATCAAATCACTGAATGCACTTTGAGCGATCAAATCACTGAATGCACTTTGAGCGATCAAATCACTGAATGCACTTTGAGCGATCAAATCACTGAATGCACTTTGAGCGATCAAATCACTGAATGCACTTTGAGCGATCAAATCACTGAATGCACTTTGAGTGATCAAATCACTGAATCATGAGCGATCAAATCACTGAATGCACTTTGAGCGATCAAATCACTGAATGCACTTTGAGCGATCAAATCACTGAATGCACTTTGAGCGATCAAATCACTGAATGCACTTTGAGTGATCAAATCACTGAATGCACTTTGAGTGATCAAATCACTGAATGCACTTTGAGCGATCAAATCACTGAATGCACTTTGAGCGATCAAATCACTGAATGCACTTTGAGTGATCAAATCACTGAATGCACTTTGAGCGATCAAATCACTGAATGCACTTTGAGCGATCAAATCACTGAATGCACTTTGAGTGATCAAATCACTGAATGCACTTTGAGCGATCAAATCACTGAATGCACTTTGAGCGATCAAATCACTGAATGCACTTTGAGCGATCAAATCACTGAATGCACTTTGAGCGATCAAATCACTGAATCATGAGCGATCAAATCACTGAATCATGAGCGATCAAATCACTGAATGAATCACTGAATGAATCACTGAATGAGCGATCAAATCACTGAATGCACTTTGAGCGATCAAATCACTGAATGCACTTTGAGCGATCAAATCACTGAATGCACTTTGAGCGATCAAATCACTGAATGCACTTTGAGCGATCAAATCACTGAATGCACTTTGAGCGATCAAATCACTGAATGCACTTTGAGCGATCAAATCACTGAATGCACTTTGAGCGATCAAATCACTGAATCATGAGCGATCAAATCACTGAATGCACTTTGAGCGATCAAATCACTGAATGCACTTTCAAGTGATGGTGTTAGTGAGGTGTGTAAGTCTATCCTCACTTACCAGAATAAACACGTTTACAGTTGTAAGGAAGTGTTTATACTGTAGATATAACTAGATATGGGGTGAGTCCTCACGATCAAATCACTGAATGAATCACTGAATGAATCACTGAATGAGCGATCAAATCACTGAATGCACTTTGAGCGATCAAATCACTGAATGCACTTTGAGCGATCAAATCACTGAATGCACTTTGAGCGATCAAATCACTGAATGCACTTTGAGCGATCAAATCACTGAATGCACTTTGAGCGATCAAATCACTGAATGCACTTTGAGCGATCAAATCACTGAATGCACTTTGAGCGATCAAATCACTGAATGCACTTTGAGCGATCAAATCACTGAATGCACTTTGAGCGATCAAATCACTGAATGCACTTTGAGCGATCAAATCACTGAATGCACTTTCAAGTGATGGTGTTAGTGAGGTGTGTAAGTCTATCCTCACTTACCAGAATAAACACGTTTACAGTTGTAAGGAAGTGTTTATACTGTAGATATAACTAGATATGGGGTGAGTCCTCACTCACCTCCTTGTGTTTATACCGTAGATATAACTAGATATAGGGTGAGTCCTCACTCACCTCCTTGTGTTTATAGTGTAGATATAACTAGATATGGGGTGAGTCCTCACTCACCTCCTTGTGTTTATACTGTAGATATAACTAGATATGGGGTGAGTCCTCACTCACCTCCTTGTGTTTATATTGTAGATATAACTAGATATGGGGTGAGTCCTCACTCACCTCCTTGTGTTTATACTGTAGATATAACTAGATATGGGGTGAGAAGTCCTCACTCACCTCCTTGTGTTTATACTGTAGATATAACTAGATATGGGGTGAGAAGTCCTCACTCACCTCCTTGTGTTTATACTGTAGATATAACTAGATATGGGGTGAGAAGTCCTCACTCACCTCCTTGTGTTTATACTGTAGATATAACTAGATATGGGGTGAGAAGTCCTCACTCACCTCCTTGTGTTTATACTGTAGATATAACTAGATATGGGGTGAGAAGTCCTCACTCACCTCCTTGTGTTTATACTGTAGATATAACTAGATATGGGGTGAGAAGTCCTCACTCACCTCCTTGTGTTTATACTGTAGATATAACTAGATATGGGGTGAGAAGTCCTCACTCACCTCCTTGGCGTCGTCAGGCTCTCCGTGGCTGAGGGCCGAGTACAGGATCATGTACTGAGAGGCTCCGGCGGCCGCGCCCCAGCTGACCCTCAGGCTGCTGGGGGACGACGGGGTCACCTCCAGGTCCTCAGGGGTGGCCAGGGGCACTGAGGGGACGGAGAGAGGGGGAGGTATGAAGGCACTGAGGGGACGGAGAGAGGGGGAGGTATGAAGGCACTGAGGGGACGGAGAGAGGGCACTGAGGGGACGGAGAGAGGGGGAGGTATGAAGGCACTGAGGGGACGGAGAGAGGGGGAGGTATGAAGGCCTGTTCATAGTCTGCTGAGGTGACCACCGTCCCTCTGTTTATCAGAGGGGGAGGTATGAAGGCCTGTTCATAGTCTGCTGAGGTGACCACCGTCCCTCTGTTTATCAGAGGGGGAGGTATGAAGGCCTGTTCATAGTCTGGTGAGGTGACCACCGTCCCTCTGTTTATCAGAGGGGGAGGTATGAAGGCCTGCTCATAGTCTGGTGAGGTGACCACCGTCCCTCTGTTTATCAGAGGGGGAGGTATGAAGGCCTGCTCATAGTCTGGTGAGGTGACCACCGTCCCTCTGTTTATCAGAGGGGGAGGTATGAAGGCCTGCTCATAGTCTGGTGAGGTGACCACCGTCCCTCTGTTTATCAGAGGGGGAGGTATGAAGGCCTGTTCATAGTCTGGTGAGGTGACCACCGTCCCTCTGTTTATCAGAGGGGGAGGTATGAAGGCCTGTTCATAGTCTGGTGAGGTGACCACCGTCCCTCTGTTTATCAGAGGGGGAGGTATGAAGGCCTGTTCATAGTCTGGTGAGGTGACCACCGTCCCTCTGTTTATCAGAGGGGGAGGTATGAAGGCCTGTTCATAGTCTGGTGAGGTGACCACCGTCCCTCTGTTTATCAGAGGGGGAGGTATGAAGGCCTGTTCATAGTCTGGTGAGGTGACCACCGTCCCTCTGTTTATCAGAGGGGGAGGTATGAAGGCCTGTTCATAGTCTGGTGAGGTGACCACCGTCCCTCTGTTTATCAGAGGGGGAGGTATGAAGGCCTGTTCATAGTCTGGTGAGGTGACCACCGTCCCTCTGTTTATCAGAGGGGGAGGTATGAAGGCCTGTTCATAGTCTGGTGAGGTGACCACCGTCCCTCTGTTTATCAGAGGGGGAGGTATGAAGGCCTGCTCATAGTCTGGTGAGGTGACCACCGTCCCTCTGTTTATCAGAGGGGGAGGTATGAAGGCCTGTTCATAGTCTGGTGAGGTGACCACCGTCCCTCTGTTTATCAGAGGGGGAGGTATGAAGGCCTGCTCATAGTCTGGTGAGGTGACCACCGTCCCTCTGTTTATCAGAGGGGGAGGTATGAAGGCCTGTTCATAGTCTGGTGAGGTGACCACCGTCCCTCTGTTTATCAGAGGGGGAGGTATGAAGGCCTGCTCATAGTCTGGTGAGGTGACCACCGTCCCTCTGTTTATCAGAGGGGGAGGTATGAAGGCCTGTTCATAGTCTGGTGAGGTGACCACCGTCCCTCTGTTTATCAGAGGGGGAGGTATGAAGGCCTGTTCATAGTCTGGTGAGGTGACCACCGTCCCTCTGTTTATCAGTCCCCTCACCCAGGGCAAATAATGTCTGCTTACAGTACAGAGAGAGTACAGCATCCCTCTGTACATTCATATGGTCTCTTACGTGTGGTGACGGTTCCTCGGAGTGCCAGGCCAACGTTGTCTTCATACACGGGGAAGATGGACACGTGGTAGAGAGTCTGGGAGGACAGCCCTGTGAGCAGCACGCTGGAGGCTGAGCCAGGAACCACCACCTGGAGAGAGGCAGGCAGGCAGGCAGGCAGGCAGGCAGGCAGGCAGGCAGGCAGGCAGGTAGGCAGGCACAGACACACAGCGTTAGAAAGACAATAGTGTATTATTATGCATTTGTCTTCATTTCTAATTCAATCTGCTAATTCAAACAAAACCCTCAAAAAAGCCAGCGATCAGTGGGCAAACTTTGTTTAGCGCGTCAGTTCACTGGTCGACAGACACATTGCTGCGTTGGTGGTGTTGTGTGGCCCTCAGACTGACCTCCTGTGGACTCTGGCCCTCGGAGCTGTGGAAGACCACCCTGTACTGCTGCACAGCCAGGCTGGCCAGGCCGGAGGTCCAGTGCAGACGGACCTCCCTGGAGCCCAGGCCCGAGAAGCGCAGGTCGGTGGGACTGGGGTAGGACAGGACCGGGTCTACCGTGGGCCGGGGCTCCATTCCTGCAGGGAGGGAAAGACACACTGGATCACTATCGCTTTTCTTTTCTTTCTTTCTCCATTGCTCTGTAAAGCACTTTGAGCTGTCATGAAAGTTGCTATACAAATAAAGTTTTATTATTATTATTATTATTATTACTACTATGTCTTCGTTCTACAGCAGGGGTTCCCAAGGTTTTGCATGCCAAGGGCCCCCAAATCGACACTCATTAGCCCCGCGGACCCCCATTTGAAGAGATATGCCAGGGACCCACCCATAAGAGAAGATTGGCATTACTAGAGATATGCCAGGGACCCCCATGAGAGAAGATTTGCATTACTAGAGATATGCCAGGGACCCCCATGAGAGAAGATTTGCATTACTAGAGATATGCCAGGGACCCCCATAAGAGAAGATTTGCATTACTAGCAGTGATTCTCAACCAATTTAATTTCAAGCACCACCAGTTGGACCTGCAAGTCCAACTTGCGTACAAGTTGGACACAAATGGACCCGTAAGGGTCCGTATGGTTCCATTTGTACACTCTTTGAGTTACAGACCCATAAGGGTCCATTTGGTTCCTAACTATCATTTTGCTGAGGACCCCCTGGAACTTCCTCAAGGACCCCTAGGGGTCCCCGGACCCCACTTTGGGAACCACTGTTCTACATGTATGGCAAGCTATAGCTCGCTACTGTGCATATGGAGGGATGAGTGATGAAATCATGGAATGCACATTTAAGTGATGGTGTTAAGTGAGATGTGTGAGCGAGTAAGTATTGAGCTGACTGCGTGTCTTGCTCACAATCTGTCCTCACTATCAGAATCAACAGGTTTACAGTCAGTAAAGTATTTTTTTGTTAGCGCACACATTTTGTAGTATTCCATGATGAGAAGGGAGAGGAGTAGGGGTAGAATGAGAGCAGAAGAGAGAGACATGGAATAGAAACCGGTTAAATAAATGAACAAAAGAATTGAAGAGCACATCTCTGCATACCTAACTGACATCTTACAGTTGATGACACTTAGGCTCAATCCCAATTCCTCCCTTCGTCCTGGCCCTTAGCCCTTGCCCTTGCTTATGCGCGTTCACGTGAGGGGGAAGGGTTATCTCAATTGTCTTTGGAGCGAGGGGTAGGGCTGAGGGTTAGGGCTAGAATCCCCTTCGTTTGAAGGGATGTCGCGACGGGACTTCAAACGGAGCAACATCACTGAGGGGCAGTGAGGGCTGAAAGGCGGACGAGGTAAGAAGCCTTTTATGCCCTTTATTATGGAAAAATATTATAATAACCAATATTATTTGAATGTATTAACAATCTGCATCGCCAAAAATATCGCAATCTCTAGCAAAGGTTAACGTTACCTCACGTGAACTAACGATATGATACGGTGTTGCATTCATACAACGTTACCCATTCATTTGGCGCCGCATCAGCGCTTTATTCTTTTAGATTTATCGCCGGTGCGCCGGTGATACAACACGGATGCAAGCTAGTTTATGAGCAGGCATCAGTCCGACCCCCCAGACCACGATATGTCAACATTCTGCAGTTTTGGAGCTCTTAAAAGCCGTGGAACAGCCTACTGTACCTACATAACGCTGTCACTGCATAATGTTGGCTACTCGCGCTGCAGTGATAGCTATGGTTTTATCATGACCAATGTTAAGCTAAGTTGCAAAACTTACATAACTAATTAGCAATGGTGTTGTTTTTTTCCCCAGGCAAACCAGCTACGGAACAGATTGCAAGCTGCCGTGCAGACTATACATTGGATGGAGATGAATCACGATGGCATTTTCATTGATAGAAAATTACTCTGTTCTTAATGATATTAAAAACAATGAACAGTGACCACAGCCCCTTCTTTCTATACTGTAAATTGTTTTTCCTTTTTCTAACCCTGTATATATATCTGTACCCATGCTATACAAACAATAATCAATTAATCAGGTACAACTGTTGAGCAGGTGTCAGAATGAGCTATATCTAGCTGAATTACATTCTGCATGGTGGGCTACCAACATGAGACAAAATTACAATATATTTATTTCATCATAACCACAGCAATGTTATATTTACGTTCCATCTCTACAGCTTAAATCAAATGGAAAGTAGTTTCCAAAGTGGGTTATGGGCTAAATGATAGTTTGTACACTCTCAGAGTTAATTAACATTGATTTTACAATATAAATTGGGGGTCCTAGAGACAGAAATGCCATCAAAGTTTGGGGACCACTGGCCTGTAGTGAGCTTGCAGATCAGCTATTTTCTGAGAACAGGTTGTATATCAATTTCTACAAGGGACGTTCAATATTTAGGGACGTTCCAATTCCTAGGGGGATGATTTATCTCCCTACCCCTTGACACTCATTATGTAGGGACAAGGGGAAGGGGCAAGGGCTGAGGGGTAGGGTTAAAAAAGGAATTGGGAAAGGGCCTTAGAAAGGCAGGTGCACTTCCTCTGGCAGTGCGTGCTCAGCTTTGAAAATACATTTTTGAGTTCTCAAATAAACATAAACATCTTGCATGTGCCGCCATCATGAGTCGACTCATGGCGTATCATGTCTATTTGCTCAGACACATTAATTAAACGTAAATTCTCCATTCATTGTCAATGGGAATTTAACAAAATAGCCGATTTGCTCGTCTACATATGACGTAAATTCAGCATTTACGTACATTACAATGGCATTTAATGTTTGACACTACTGTATAGCTGAATATCGAATGGGAGTTATTTCTTTCGTACCAGATGATAGTTATCGTTCTTACGTTAGGCGATGCTGTGGTCCTGTATAGATACTGTTCTTACGTTTGGCGATGCTGCTGTCCTGGATAGATACTGTTCTTACGTTTGGCGATGCTGCGGTCCTGGATCTTCCCACAGAGGATGTGGACGAGGCGCGCCACCAGCTTGCTGAGCAGGGGGAAGTCGTTGACGTTGTACACGTTGAGGTCCAGAGGCTCCGACGCCACTTGCCTCAACTCGGCCTCGTCGGCGTTCTTCACGCCTGTAGTGATAAACAAAGAGGACGGATTCATCATTTCAACACGTGTTCATACTAACGTGTGATAGCCACACGTGTGATAGCGACATGAAAAATAAACTTAAAGGTGTAGGGAAACGGAAATGGTGGACAATTTATTTTGAAGTTTCAACATGAAACACCGGTCTGAAGTTTCTGAACCAATCAGAGCGTCGCATCCCTTCAGGCGATGGGACGGTAGCTAGGGACGGTAGCTATGCTATACGCAACACGCATGGTGTGTGTTTGTTTACAAATCAGATTGTCGGCCAGCTACACCAGTTTACTGTTATGTGGCTTATTTCTACCCTATAATGTTTTCAGATACATATTTTAGCATGATGATTAAGTTGAAACCGAGTAATACACTGTCTGGATGTTATCTTGAATGGGAATAAAAACTGAGGATTTCTGTAATCATGAGCAGCTGTGTTGGACAGATGCGCAGATATGGGGAATTAAACGGGTGAGCTTCATTTTTATTAGCTTTTATCGATGTGTATCTCTACACGTCATCACGCAGCACGTTTTCGTTTTAATAAATAAATAAAACAATCGTTTTTATGGACCTTTGATATAAAAACACACAGAAATGAGAATTTTCCCATTTTTTTGGCATCCATTGTTAGGTATGCCCATAATATGATGACCACGGATATGGTCTAAAAGTGTGGAAAAACGTCTTTTTCATTTCACTACGCCTTTAAAGTCGCTGAGAGGCGATGGGATAGGCCATGTTGTCAGACGCGCTCCGCCGCAAACAAAAGGAATTCGCTGGATCCAAATTATGCATTTTAAGGGTTTTATTAAATGTGTTTATTTATGTAAATAACTCATGACGGTGCTCAAATGTAAAGCAAAAATGACCACAGCTACAAAGTAAATGAAGTAAATGAAATAAAGCGGTCAACAAAAGGTATGGCGTCCCACACCCCCCCCCTCTCTCTCTGTGTCCACAGCAGGTGAACAGGTGATGTTAAAGGTAACCTTGGGTCCGCCCCTATGCCCGTCAATCATCCACATCAACACCAGTGACAGCCTACTCATTTCATTGACCCAATGTATAGTTAACATAACCAAACCATTTCATGGCCCTGACAATGGGCATACAAGGAGACACCGCTGACATCACAAGGCCTCTACACGGGCCACCCTAACCCCATATTTGGGCATGCCTAAATACGGGTTCGTCCCAACGACTTCTGAGTGCTGACATCATTCTGACATCTGCATAGGCTCCATATTCACTCCATATTTGGGCATGCCTGGCAAAGAACTCCATATATGGGCATAAAAGGGACACAGGCATAATATCTGGGCGGGGCATTCATTTACAACTCGCATCGTTCCAAGTAGGCCAGTGTACGGGCTCCAACGCAGGGGCGCAATTAGGTGGGGGATGGGGGGGCCAAGTCTCCCCCAGTGTCACATTCCCCCCCCCACACACACTTAACAAGCGATCGTTAACTGTGTGTGTGTGTGTGTGTGTGTGTGTGAGAGAGAGAGAGAGAGAGGGGCAGAGAAGAGTGGCTTTGCTCAACTTGATTTACACTTCTATTCTCCACTCTGATGAAGGTACATGTTCGATATATCATGCAGCCTTACTGTAATAATCGATTTCAACATTAACAACGATTTTGGAGACTAAGATAATTAATATTAATCGGCGGCATCCCTAGTTAAAATATTTATTTAATGCACCCACTTTTGAAATCCTGCACTCAATCCCAAAAGTGTTTGGCCTGTTCGGCCAAACACTTTAATGGAATCCTAGCTCTTGTCCCGCCTCTAAAGCACCGTATCCGTATCCGGTTCCTGCTAGGCTAGATCCTGCTGTTTGATAAACTTCCGGGTGAAATGTTCACCACGGATGGAGACAGTACTGGAGTGGACAGACGGTATTATCGTGCAGTTATTTAGTTTTTCGCCCAGTGTTACAAGAGAGCACAATGCAACGAACAATTAGGATGTTTAAGAGAATGGAAGGAGCTTACGTTGTTTAAGAGAATGGAAGGAGCTTACGTTGGTTAAGAGAATGGAAGAAGCTTATGTTGTTTAAGAGAATGGAAGGAGCTTACGTTGTTTAAGAGAATGGAAGGAGCTTACGTTGTTTAAGAGAATGGAAGGAGCTTACGTTGCTGAAATATTGTCTTGGAGTTGGAGGGAACGTAGGCACGCACTTTGGGCGATACTACCTTGATGGAAACGACAGGCTACATCACAAACTTTTTATGTTTTCACTTTTCATCATCCTTACATCTTAAGATGAATCTTTTATGTCTACAGTATACATCTCTGATAGAAGCTTTGCAAATAATACATAGGTTACAATATAATGAAATAATATATATACTACATGTTTAAAACCCTCCCTTCTCCTGAACACTGCCCATGCAGGAACTGATGTCGTTGTACATTGTATATTGAATAGGCTACTTACAGTAAGTTTTGACCATGAGCTGCTGATAATGTGGTTAAACTTTTAGGTTTTGAGACACATGTGGGAGGAGGAGAAATCACAGCCCATGCCATAGCTTCTTCTTTTTCCAAAAAAAATAAATAAATAAAAAACTCAGTTGAGAGGCATATTTCTGACTTGTTTTGTAGGATATATATTTTGTTTCATAAACACCACATGCACGTTCTCAATTTAACGCAGATTTTCTTCCCCCCCCCCCCCCCCTTTTTTTAAGTAGCTCAAAGTATCTGATCTACTTTTTCTATGTAGCTGTAGCTTTTCTCCAGGGTCATAACTGTAGCTTGATCTCTAAGCTACTGCCATGGTGACTACTTGTAGCTGTACAAGCTACGCTTTCCAAGTAGTGAACCCAACACTGATAACAGGGGCTTGGCTTACATGCGCTGCTCAGTCATAAGGGCCCTTCAAATGTTATGTCTCCATTTTAGATTAGATTTCACCTCATGTAATAATCACACAAGTAGCTGTGATGGTGGAATGAAGTGCGGTCACTGCAATGTGATCTTCATGTCACGCTTCACGTGCGCGTGCACTAACTTAGGTCTAAGATGTACACCTCTTCTGGTCCCAAGTCTATGTTGTCCGGACTTTCGGATCCTCCCGACAGGACGACACGAGATTCCACGGTGCAGGAGCACATCCTGTGTCTCGGGGTAGGCGCTTTCCCCTCGTGCTGAAGCTCGTGCCAGGAGGAGTCACGCGGGTCGAATCTCCACAAATCGTTTAACATCGTGATCTGACACGCGCCGGAGCCACCAAATATATACAGTTCTCCGTTGTGGGCAAAGGCTGAATGGCCCTCACGCCCTTTTGGACGCGCGTCATCAGGACCGCTGCCCGCCGTCGCCTTCAGCCAGCGGTCGGTGGTCGTGTCAAACTCTCTCATGTCATTGAAGTGGCCCCAAGAGTCGTCGTCGCCGGCGGCGGCGTTCTCTTCTTCCTTCCACACCATTCGACTCTCGGTGGGTCGGCCCCCAAACACAAACATCCGTGTCCCAATGATGGTGGCGGAGTGATAAACCGACAGTCTTTCGCCTTTTTCGGGGCTAAGTAAAGACCAGACCATGGAGGTGGTGTCCAACTTGTACATTCCAGAGGAATACTCGTCCGCCATCCTACCCCGGATGCGGGTGTGCAATCCGTAGATATACATGACGTTCCCCAAAGCACAGGCCGAATGGCCCTTCATCGCCTCTGGAAGGGCCCCCTTCTGGTTGGAGGGCACGGACCAGGTGTGTTTGTCGACGTCAAATGCGTACAAGTCATTGCACCAGTCCAGTGAGTCGGCTTTGAAGCCTCCCCAGAGGTAGACCGTGTTTCCTATGAGCACAGCCGTGTGACGGCTGCGCCTAGAGGGAGCGCTCTGCCAGGCCGACACTTTGGGCTCCTTCCAGGTCGAAGCCGTCGTGTCAAAGATGCGCACATCCATCGCACCTTCGCCTTCCTGGACTCCTCCAAAGGAGAACATGGCGCCCCCTACTGCCACGGCTGCGTGCTTGCATCTCCGTTCCTTTTCTTTCAGAAGCTTCAATGAGTGAAACATTCCTCACACTGACAACAGCTTGGATCTAAATGGTTCCTGTCAAGTCTCCGTGGCTCTTGTGAAGTCTTACCATTTAATAATTATATCTTGTGATGTCACATGACATCACGTGACATCACGTAATGTCACGTGCGACCAATCCTCACGTTCCAATGGCGTTGGCCAATCAGGCCTGTATGATAACGTCCATACAGTATAATGTCATGATGAATTTAAATAATATTCATAGCAGAAACCTTAATGAATTAAGAATTTCCGGGACATTATTCATAATCTTATATGGCTCAACATCTCAACACCATCGAGGAACTACAGGCTGTCGTTTTTTTTGGCAAATAAAACAAATCAGTGCTACAGATGAAGTATTAATACACACGTCTTCAATCCAAACAGTTGTGACACATTTGGAGCAATAAAGCAATAAATACAGCCTCATCAAAGTTGGTGTTGTGACTTTATAGAGTACCGTTATTTCCGGACTATAAGCCGCTACTTTTTGTCTCCACCAGGCCGAAGGCATGGGGGGAGAGTATGTTTTGCACTCCGTCCGTCCGTGTGTCCGTCCGTCCGTCCGTGTGTGTGTGTGTCCGTCCGTGTGTCCGTGAGCAGCCACCATTCAATGAAACGGGTCTTTCAGATTTCTCAGACTCCATCCTGATTGGTTAAGATTGGCTTCCAAAGTTCACAGGAGTGCTCAGTTTCAAACAAAATGCTGCAAATCATGAACCATATCGCGTGAATTCCGTGAAATTGTGCACCCACATTCCCACTAGGCTGAGGACGAAATGCCACATCAACAATTTCAACTCAACCTCAAGGTGGCACTATAACTGGCCGAAAAGTGTTTTTACCTCTAACTGCACGGATCTGTGGATAACTTTGTATGCCAACTCCCTAGAGGCCAAGGAAAAACCTTTGTCTGGAATTTTTCACATCTGCTCTTTATAGCGCCACCAGGAGGCCGACATAAATTATGTAAAACACATTTTCTATTATTACTCCTTCAGATTTTATCCAAATTTCACGCAAATCGATACACATGATCTCCATAGTCATGTGATCAACACAGGTTTGTTTGATTTCTCATATTCCATCCTGATTGGCCACGATTGGCTCCTACAGTTTTCAGGAGTAGCCCGCTTTGTACAAATCGCCACAACTCCTCAACGCAGCGTCCGATTGCGATGAAACTGTGCACGCATATTCCCACTAGGCTGAGGAAGAATCCTGGTGGAGACCTGTGCCCAGAAGGGCACTTTTTCTAGTTTCCCATGCTTTGAACCCTGCGGCTAATCTATGGATTTATACAGCTAATGGCCACTAGGGGACCTTCTAAATCTATCTCTATGGCTGGCTATGGCCTCTATGCGGCTTATAGTCCAGTGCGGCTTGTATATGTACACATTTGTTTTTTCCCAAACTTTTGCTGGTGCGGCTTATATTCAAGTGTGCTTTATAGTAATTACGGTATATTGTCAATTAATTGCATGGCTGCTTTAGAAGACCGTTTGAGAGGTGGTGGAGTTAGCTGCTTTAGCAGACAGTTTGAGGGTCCAATGGAGTTAAGAGGTTTTGTCCAAACTACTACTTTTTATTGGTTCAATATTTATAATATTTTCGAAACAACACACAGACACGTAAAGGGTGTTCAATGGCTCTGATTTATGCAAAGCATAATAATAAATAAACAAAAATGGAGTTAGGAGGTAACGATATCTTCTTGTTACTGGATATTATTGTTAGCAAAGTATGCAGAACAGACTTTGTCCTGCAGACAGGCAGTACCCCAACTAACCAGCAGGGCTCTCTAGCACAGAGGCAGTACCCCAACTAACCAGCAGGGGTCTCTAGCACAGAGGCAGTACCCCAACTAACCAGCAGGGGTCTCTAGCACAGAGGCAGTACCCCAACTAACCAGCAGGGCTCTCTAGCACAGAGGCAGTACCCCAACTAACCAGCAGGGCTCTCTAGCACAGAGGCAGTACCCCAACTAACCAGCAGGGGTCTTTAGCACAGTGGTTCTCAAACATTTCAACCCATTTAGACCTGAGGACGATTCTACAAATGCCTTCCTCCCCCCCTCCTCTCTGTCTCACCCCCTCCCCCCCCTCCTCTCTGTCTCACCCCTCCCCCCCTCCTCTCTGTCTCACCCCCTCCCCCCCCCCCTCCTCTCTGTCTCACCCCCTCCCCCCCCTCCTCTCTGTCTCACCCCTCCCCCCCTCCTCTCTGTCTCACCCCCTCCCCCCCCCTCCTCTCTGTCTCACCCCCTCCCCCCCCTCCTCTCTGTCTCACCCCCTCCCCCCCTCCTCTCTGTCTCACCCCCTCCCCCCCCCTCCTCTCTGTCTCACCTCCTCCCTGTCTCACCTACAGCCATGATCTCCACCCCGGCGTTCTTCAGCCTCTGGGCGGCGGCCACGGCGTCGTCCTGAGACTTCCCGTCCGTCAGCAGGACCAGGAAGAGAGGCGTGTCCGACCGCGCCCCTGACTCCGCCCTCATGTTCTCCTCCATGACGTGGATCAGCGCCTGGCCTGGATGACACGCACACGCACACGCCACGCACACACACACACACACGCACACGCCACGCACACGCCACGCACACACGCACGCCACGCACACACACACACACACGCCACACACATGAAAGGTACCTTTCAAAACCTCTAAGGTTTTAGCCTGGTACAGACGAACTGGACACCTGCACTGTACGCACGCACGCCCCCACACACACAAGCAATGTTGTTGTATTATGTGAAATACACTATTATACATCAATCATTTTGTACTTAATAATTAACCCATTTTGGGGGCGGGAACCCCTTTTGGTGTTAGCATTATGTTATGCTTTATAGCTATTAGATCTTCTATTTTTTGAAAAATCGAAGAACGACTGACATAGAAACATAGCTTTTTCAGAAAACTGTCAGGATGTAGAAGACGTTTTTTTTTAAATCTGATCTCAGGTCAGAATGGGTTAATACTTTGTATTTAGAACTCAAACAATCGCATCGCAATGTGCTGAAATAAGTATATACGCCAAGTGAACATACTCACAAACACACACACACAAATACGTGCGCATACACACACACGCATGCGTACACACCAGGGGGGCAGTCAGACAGATATTGTGTGAAGCCACTGAGGAAATCGGGACATCCTGAAAGTTCATATAATGGCCTGTTGTGGCGCTGTCATTGGACCCAGAAAAGCCCATAGCCCCATAGAAGTCCATGTATTTGGGCCCTACTTCACCTAGACTGTATTACCTTAATAAACATGGTCATGAATACTTTCTGCTTCCAGTCACTAGTTTAAAGTCTCATTTCTCATGTCATAATATTCTTTTTGGAAAATGATGGTCCCATGTATTAAAAAAATGACCATAAAGTCGCGTATGTTCTGAGGCTACCGTTACAGTCTATGATCGGGAGCCACACCCCCCGTTCGAGTCAAAATAAAAACCAACTAAGAAGAAGGGGGGAAGTCCCGCCTTGTTGTCTGGGCCAGCCAATGGGCCAGCTGGGCCCAAACGGATCTAGAAAGATGGCGATTTACAATTCAAGGACTGACAGGCTTCATTTTACGTCCATATCAGACCCGGCGAACGCTTTGTCCATATTTGTTTACAGTCTATGGTACACACACACACACACACACACACACACACACACACACACACACACACACACACACACACACACACACACACACACACACACACACACACACACACACACACACACACACACACACCCACAGGTGTACTTACCGGTGAAGGTGTTGCCTCCCTTGTATCTGAAGCTCCGTACTGCTTCCAGCAGCTGGTCTTTGGTGGTGAAGTTGTTGAGCTGCCATTCTGTACGCGGGTCTCCACTGTACTGCGTCAGGGCTGGGACACGCACACACACACACACACACACACACACACACGCACACACACACACACACACACGCACACACACACACACACACGCACACGCACACGCACACGCACACGCACACGCACACGCACACGCACACGCACACGCACACGCACACGCACACGCACACACACACACACACACACACACACACACACACACACACACACGCACACGCACACGCACACGCACACATGTACACACACAGTACACACATGTTATGGCAAATATAACGCAACAGAGAGAGAGAGAGAGAGAGAGAGAGAGAGAGAGATGGAAATGACATGAGCAGCCACTGTAATGACAGGATATTTACAATCAATACCAGCCACTGTAATGACAGGATATTTACAATCAATACCAGCCACTGTAATGACAGGATATTTACCATCAATACCAGGGGTTTTCAACTGATTGTGAAGGAGGGACCACCACCCTGACTTAGTATCAACCTGGGGACCACTGTTGTGTTGGGTGGGGATATATGGGCTAAGATTAGTGCTTTTGTAAGTTAACACTTGCTATGCATCCCATGTACATCCCACTGTTTCTCAACCGTTGACTACTACTGGTCAAATGTCCTATTAATAATGACTCAACCAGACAATCCGGTGCACTTCCCCCTTCTTGAGATTCTTACTCCCTTTTTCTGTTGAATTTCTTGAACTCCAACTTGTCAGTAAATGACTACATGGATGGACTCATCACAGGTCACCAGGTCATTCAGTTCACGGTTTCTCAACTAGTGGAAAGAACATTTAAAACAAATCAACAAATCCTACATTACTAAATGCATGGTCAGGGACCACATGCAATACCTCCACGGACCACCAGTGGTCCTCGGACCACCTGTTGAAAACCCATGATCAATACAATACAATAAAATCTTAACCCATTTTGAGCGGGAACCACTTTTGGTGGTTACATACATTATGTTATAATTTAGCTATTTAAAAATAGCTCATAGCGCGCCACCGAGTGGCACGCTATGAGCTTGTAGGTCTGCTATTTTAGAAAAATCATTAAAATGTGCCTCAAACCTTTCAGAACAATTTCATGATTTTAGAAATTATTTTTAATTTCGACGTCAGGCCTGAATGGGTTAAAGGGGCATTCCACTAATTTTCAACATCATTAATATACCTTAGAGCTTTTGTGTGGAAATAATAAAAAAAAGTCCCCCCCCATTCTGAGTTTCCTAGAACTGTAAGTATATAAAAAAAAATATAAAATGAGTGGAATGCCCCTTTAACTATAGCGTATATGGGGGTATACGAATATGTACGTACCACCCCCCAGCTATGGGACTAACATTGGTCCGGTTGCTATAAGCAACGCCTCCGTCACCCCCCAGCCAGCTATGGGATCTTTGCACATGATGACACTGACCTTAGAGTATATATGAATAGAGAAGGCACCCAGAGGAAACCCTGAGGCCAAATGGACATAGAGTATATATGTATAGAGAAGGCACCCAGAGGAAACCCTGAGGCCAAATGGACATAGAGTATATATGTATAGAGAAGGCACCCAGAGGAAACCCTGAGGCCAAATGGACATAGAGTATATATGTATAGAGAAGGCACCCAGAGGAAACCCTGAGGCCAAATGGACATAGAGTATATATGTATAGAGACGGCACCCAGAGGAAACCCTGAGGCCAAATGGACATAGAGTATATATGTATAGAGAAGGCACCCAGAGGAAACCCTGAGGCCAAATGGACATAGAGTATATATGTATAGAGACGGCACCCAGAGGAAACCCTGAGGCCAAATGGACATAGAGTATATATGTATAGAGACGGCACCCAGAGGAAACCCTGAGGCCAAATGGACATAGAGTATATATGTATAGAGACGGCACCCAGAGGAAACCCTGAGGCCAAATGGACATAGAGTATATATGTATAGAGAAGGCACCCAGAGGAAACCCTGAGGCCAAATGGACATAGTGGCCGGATTTGGTATTGCAGCTCGAGCCAGCGCTGCTCCGTTGACTATCATTGCACACGTTCATGTGTTTGAGGCCATGACACGTGAACGAATGCTTCATACGTGAACGCGCACAAACGGCACAATGATAGTCAACGACCAGCGCGTTCATGTGTTTGGGGCAAATCCATCCCAGAATGCACTCTGTTCCTACCAGGAAGGAGGAGTGAAATCGCCTCATGCGCTTTTGATCAACTTAATGCAAGTGGATGGGAGGAGAAACTCGGGTGTCTTCTCTATTCATATATACTCTAAGACACTGACTCACCGAACTGGATGTGGGCGGGTCCGCTGTGGAAGGAGGTTATTGACTCACCGAACTGGATGTGGGCGGGTCCGATGTGGAAGGGGCTGACCAGGCCCTCCAGGAAGTCCCGTACGCGTCTGAAGTTGGTGCGTCCGATGCTCCAGGAGCCGTCCACCAGCAGCACCACGTCGGCCGCCGCCGCGCTGTCGCACT
The DNA here is from genome assembly GCF_964188405.1 of Protomyctophum parallelum. Lineage (NCBI taxonomy): Eukaryota > Metazoa > Chordata > Actinopteri > Myctophiformes > Myctophidae > Protomyctophum > Protomyctophum parallelum. The sequence continues at coordinate 51,660,635 of NC_139705.1, read as the reverse complement.
CGAACGGCCTCCTGGTGGAGACGCCTGGAAACACAGGTTTTAAATATTTAACCCGTTCTGACCTGACCTCGAACGGCCTCCTGGTGGAGACGCCTGGAAACACACAGGTTTTAAATATTTAACCCGTTCTGACCTGACCTCGAACGGCCTCCTGGTGGACACGCCTGGAAACACACAGGTTTTAAATATTTAACCCGTTCTGACCTGACCTCGAACGGCCTCCTGGTGGAGACGCCTGGAAACACACAGGTTTTAAATATTTAACCCGTTCTGACCTGACCTCGAATGGCCTCCTGGTGGAGACGCCTGGAAACACACGGGTTTTAAATATTTAACCCGTTCTGACCTGACCTCGAACGGCCTCCTGGTGGAGACGCCTGGAAACACACGGGTTTTAAATATTTAACCCGTTCTGACCTGACCTCGAATGGCCTCCCGGTGGAGACGCCTGGAAACACATGTGTTTTAATTATTTTTTTGACCCGAGATCAGATTCTAGCAGGCAGCAGGCACAGCACTGCTGCCTCTCTCTGTTTCTGGCGCCCCCTACTGGTACTAATAAGTCATATACTCGTGCTCATGACCACTGATATAGATACACACATAGATACGCGCGGACAATGCTGGTTGTAGGAGTGGTTGCACCACTCAAAAAGCTATGTTTCTATGTCAGTCGTTATTCGATTTTTCCAAAAAACAGCAGACCTGCTAGCTCGTAGCGCACCACTCGGTGGCGCGCTATGAGCTTGTAGATCTGCTATTTTTCAATAGCTAAAGCATAGCATAATGCTAACGCCAAAAGGGGTTCCCGCCCCAAAATGGGTTCAAATTGCTCCTTTCCACCATACTGCATTGTACATGTGAGTGTGATCATCAGTGGAGCTGGAGGTATAGGCCTATAAAATGATATAATATTATAGCTGTCCTGTACACGCTATATGCAGTCAATAAAAATATACGACGCTGCACGTTATATGAGCTTGTATAACATAGATGTAATACTTTTATATACAGCTGTAAAACAAGAGACAGATCGAGGGCGTGTGCCTCTGAAACTGTAACACGCACACATGTACACATTATACACGCACGTGTGCGTGTGTGTGTGTGTGTGTGCGTGTGTGACTGTGTGCGTGTGTGTGTAGAAAGAGAACACATGTGCCCTGCAGGCGTATCAGGGCTCTGTGATTAAATCCTTTCCTTTACCTGTCCCTCCCTCCCTCCCTCCCTCCCTCCCTCCCCCCCCCCCGTCACCTCCCTCCCTCCCCCCGTCCCTCCCTCCCCCCGTCCCTCCCTCCCTCCCCCCCTCCCTCCCTCCCTCCCTCCCTCCCCCCGTCCCTCCCTCCTTCCCCCCTCCCTCCCTCCCTTCCTTCCTTCCCTTCCTTTCTCCAAACACTGTCATCACGTCTCAAACCAACACTTACCGCCTATAATTCCTACCTCCAGAGTCAGCAGATCTACGAGCTCGCAGCGCCACACGATGCAGTGCGTTGAGGGCTTATAGATCTGCTATTTTGTCGATGCATACCGCCATCACTGACGACCAGATGTCCGGAAACTATAGCTTTTCCTTTACGTTCACTGTCTTCCTGCTTTGAAGGACGGATTGATTGAAGCAGCAAATACACAACTTATTTGAATGACTAAAATGTTACTTTAACCAACATCTACGGTAGAGTATGTTAACCCTAGAACACTGGTTCATGTCAAGGACCCCCAAATTCACATTAATTAGCCCGCGGACCCCCATTTGAAAAGATATGCCAGTGATTCTCAACCCGTTTAATTTCAAGGACCCTCCCAGGTTAACATGCATTAGTTTACGGACACCCCATTTAATGGCATTTCTATCTACCCACCTTTTCAGACTCCATCATGGCCCATAGAACTTACCCTACCCCCTTAGATAGCATCTCTGTAGACTTAGATAGCATCTGATACAGACTTATAGCATGTTATGTAGACGGCACTATAATTGCATTGTATATAGTCATAGCACGCCATAGTACATATGTATAGCATAGTAGTATATATATATATATAGTTTATATGTATAGTCTCATAATATAGATATTCCACTGTTACTTTCTTAGCTTACGCATGTTTTATGATAAATGCTTTTTTGTGATGTATTCCCATGCTTTTGTTCTTGCTTATTGTAAGTCGCTCTGGATTAAGAGCGTCTGCTAAATGCCTAAATTGTAAATTGTAAATTGTCTATCTCTGGGACCTCATGAGCACACCCATCTCCCCTGGAGGGCCCTGAGGGGGTTGAATCTCAAAAGGACACCCATCTCCCCTGGAGGGCCCTGAGGGGGTTGAATCTCAAAAGGACACCCATCTCCCCTGGAGGGCCCTGGGGGGGATGAATCTCACGAGGGCACCCATCTCCCCTGGAGGGCCCTGAGGGGGTTGAATCTCATGAGGGCACCCATCTCCCCTGGAGGGCCCTGAGGGGGTTGGATCTCATGAGGGCACCCATCTCCCCTGGAGGGCCCTGAGGGGGTTGAATCTCATGAGCACACCCATCTCCCCTGGAGGGCCCTGAGGGGGTTGAATCTCATGAGGGCACCCATCTCCCCTGGAGGGCGGCCCTGACCAAGCAGGGATTGAATCTGTCATGGTCTGCAGACCATGTCTCCCCGTCAGCCACTCCCACTCTCCATTCCTACACTCAGTCCTTAATGCCGCACACCTGCTCACACTCCCTCATCAGCCCAGCAGTGCTTCTCATTACAAACCTGTGAACACTTTGCCATTAACCTCTTCCCTGTATAACTTACACTCTCTGTCAGTACATATGTGTTTTTTTCCCCTGAGCTGTCCTGTGTGTTCCTGGTTCCCTGCAGTGCTCCTCTGAGGTTTGACTTTTGGACCTCATGTTTTCTGCGCTTTGCATCGTGTTTGTAAAGTTGTAAAATTGTACTTATAAGTACAGTACTTGTAAATTAAATTCTACAACAGGTCGTTAAGAGGAAGCAATCTGATTGGTTGAAACGGTTTCTAGCCGTGGATCAAACCAGCACTGTTCACCACCTAATCAAAACAAAAGAATTCAGCTGCTCTGTTCTCCCAGAGCGCTAGCAAACTCGGTGGCTAGGCTAGCTAGTTTCTTTGGACATTTGTGGTCGTATAGTGACTACATCTGTCATTAAAAAAATATATTCTTTCAGCGATTTTCTTAGTTTTAAGGGTATAACTGTTGTAGAATTGCAACATTACACTCAGTGATGCTTGCGGAACTCGACTTTGTCTCGTTCCTGACCGCATCACTGTCGTGGCAATAATCACGTTAAACAACACCCTCTCGTGTAATATTGCTTAAGTATACTTAGTTACTTTCCCCCATGGTTACCTGTGACAGGCTGAGTGGCCGGTGTCTTCCTGGGCTTGGTTACCTGTGACAGGCTGAGTGGCCGGTGTCTTCCTGGGCTTGTCCTGCGTGGTTCTCTGTTCGTCCTGGCTGCGTCCTCTCATGTCCTTCTCCTTCTTCCTCTTCCTCTTGTCCTTCTTCTCCGTGGGGCCGTCCGGCACCACGCCGGACACGGTCGGCGGCGCGGCGGGTTCTGCAAAACAGAGACAGTGTTGATTTAGTCGACTAAAACTACTGCCTGTTTTCACTGACGAAAAGTAAATGGAAACTAAATTATTTTATTATTTAAACTAAAAACTAAGCTATGATGACTAAAACTAAGACTGACAATTTCATCGTCAAATAAAAACTTGACTAAAATGTTAGAAGGTGACTAGTGATCCAGTAAAGGTTATTTTACACGTGGTTGCATGCTGAAAATAGCCGATCTACAAGCTCACAACGCGTCGCGCTGTGACGCGTTGTGAGCTTGTAGTTCGGCTATTTCCAGCAAGTGTAAAATCAGCCATTACGACGGCATCAAGGTCCACCAAAATACATTTTAGTCGACTAAATGAACTGTAGATTTAGTCGACTAAGACTAGACTAACACTAAGACATTCCAGGTGACTAAAATATGCAAAAACTAAATGAAAACTATACAAGAGACTATGATCAAAATTTGCTGTCAAAATCACCAAGGGTGGGTACTAGAGAGTCTGGGAATCACAAGGTTTCAAACAGATAATTTCTTTGCTAAATAGTTACTGTATCGATCTAAATAGTTACTGTATCGATCTAAATAGTTACTGTATCGATCTAAATAGTTACTGTATCGATTTCAAATCATTGAATCGTGTCGTATCACCATAATGAACCAATAGCGTCCGTGTATCGTCAACCGCATATCGCTGTTAAAATGTATCGTTACACCCTGTGTGTGTGTGTGTGTGTGTGTGTGTGTGCGTGTGCGTGTGCGCGTGTGCGTGTGTGTGTGCGTGCGTGCGTGCGTGTGTGTGTGTGCGCCGTCATCCACATACAAGGTGATAATGACAGATAACACACAGAAATACCATCTTTAGCCCACCATGGGGATGTGTTGGAGCGAGTTGAGTTGTTAAATTTGTGTATAGGTGCATTACCCACACACACACACACACACACACACACACACGTGAGCTCAAACTGCACGTATACAATTATGCCATGACTGGTATGCTGCCTCCTTTGTGACAAAAGGAAAAAGGTGTCTTCAAAGGAAACGACAGGAATGGACTGGTGGGTACCAGGGTTGGGATTCGTTCGGATTTTAACGGTTCCGGATCCTTCCCGGATCCCTCTTAACGGTTCCGGTTCCTAACGGTTCCCTTAACGGATCCTAATATTATTTTTTCCCCCTTTTTTCTGCCATAGATTATGCTTATATTATAACTAACCTAACCAAGTACATAATAAACACAAATTAATTAATTAAATTATTGAAAATGCACTTTACAATTATGAGGTGGCACTATTATTTAAACTTCACCACCACCAGCAGCAGCTATAGGCACCACAACAATATCATTGTTGCAATTTGTACTGTATATTGCAATTTGTACTGTATATTAAATATACAGTACACAATAATGATATTGTTGTAGTGACAAATGTTGTCTTTAATGTTCAAATTAATTTAATATGAAGGACCCCTTACCCTAATGGAAACAAGCCATAGTGCTTTCTTGGATTATAGCAGACCTTGTATTGAACTGTAGGCTACGTTCCTGTGCTTTTGTTCTGCAAATTGTTTATAAAGTAATCAATCTATGGCGGTATATGCACCTAAACGCTGGGCTCTCAACAGCCACGCAATTAATTTAGAGCCAAATTAAAAGCACGTTAGTAGTTTTTATTTTCCATTACGTTACTAGCCTGGGGAAAGTAAACCAGCCTTGCATCAGATCGTCCCCCGCTGGCTGTGGTGAAGCTGCGGGGAGAGCAGGCACGGCTTTCCGCATGGCTCTCAAACGCCATGTGTAGGCATATTGATTTTGAGATGTTTCCTCTATGTTCATGTGGTACAAGTTGCAACAACCTTTGCTAGCAACTCTCGCATTTATTGCACTTTGCATGCTCACTGCTCAGCCTCAGTCATTTCCCTCTCTGTTAACCACACTTTGGCGACATACTGTCCCACTCGCTCCACAGCGGTCGCTGAATGCACAGAACAGTGGGCGTATCCTCCCCGACCCCACTCCCTCATGTAGGTGGGGTGACGTCACCCCAGGCTCTGCTTGCATGCAGGCACAGACACAGCGGAGCTAAATGACAACTGATGAGATCCGTTTGGGGAACCGTTAATAAAAAAACGATGGAACCGGCTCCGGATCCGCAATGTCGGAACCGGGTCTGAAATGGACCCGGTTCCGAATCCCAACCCTAGGTACCATGCTGCTCTGAGGAGGCTTCTGTTTAAAGGAATGGACTGGTGGGTACCATGCTGCACTGAGGAGGCTTCTGTTTAAAGGAATGGACTGGTGGGTACCGTGCTGCACTGAGGAGGCTTCTGTTTAAAGGAATGGACTGGTGGGTACCATGCTGCACTGAGGAGGCTTCTGTTTAAAGGAATGGACTGGTGGGTACCGTGCTGCTCTGAGGAGGCTTCTGTTTAAAGGAATGGACTGGTGGGTACCGTGCTGCACTGAGGAGGCTTCTGTTTAAAGGAATGGACTGGTGGGTACCATGCTGCTCTGAGGAGGCTTCTGTTTAAAGGAATGGACTGGTGGGTACCATGCTGCACTGAGGAGGCTTCTGTTTAAAGGAATGGACTGGTGGGTACCGTGCTGCACTGAGGAGGCTTCTGTTTAAAGGAATGGACTGGTGGGTACCGTGCTGCACTGAGGAGGCTTCTGTTTAAAGGAATGGACTGGTGGGTACCGTGCTGCTCTGAGGAGGCTTCTGTTTAAAGGAATGGACTGGTGGGTACCGTGCTGCACTGAGGAGGCTTCTGTTTAAAGGAATGGACTGGTGGGTACCGTGCTGCACTGAGGAGGCTTCTGTTTAAAGGAATGGACTGGTGGGTACCGTGCTGCACTGAGGAGGCTTCTGTTTAAAGGAATGGACTGGTGGGTACCGTGCTGCTCTGAGGAGGCTTCTGTTTAAAGGAATGGACTGGTGGGTACCATGCTGCACTGAGGAGGCTTCTGTTTAAAGGAATGGACTGGTGGGTACCGTGCTGCACTGAGGAGGCTTCTGTTTAAAGGAATGGACTGGTGGGTACCATGCTGCACTGAGGAGGCTTCTGTTTAAAGGAATGGACTGGTGGGTACCGTGCTGCTCTGAGGAGGCTTCTGTTTAAAGGAATGGACTGGTGGGTACCGTGCTGCACTGAGGAGGCTTCTGTTTAACCCATTCTGAACGGGCACCCATTTTGGTGTCAGCATCATGTTGTGCTTTAGCTATTTAAAAATAGCAGACCTACAAGCTCGTATCGCGCCACCGAGTGGCGCGATACGAGCTTGTAGGTCTGCTATTTTTGGAAAAATCGAAGAACGACTGACATTTTTTAGAATCTGATCTCAGGTCAGAATGGGTTAATCAGACCAGTGTGTGTCCGGCGGAAACCTCGTATTAATCTGATCTCAGGTCAGAATGGGTTAAAGGAATGGACTGGTGGGTACCGTGCTGCACTGTGGAGGCTTCTGTTTAAAGGAATGGACTGGTGGGTACCGTGCTGCACTGTGGAGGCTTCTGTTTAAAGGAATGGACTGGTGGGTACCGTGCTGCTCTGAGGAGGCTTCTGTTTAAAGGAATGGACTGGTGGGTACCGTGCTGCTCTGAGGAGGCTTCTGTTTAAAGGAATGGACTGGTGGGTACCGTGCTGCTCTGAGGAGGCTTCTGTTTAAAGGAATGGACTGGTGGGTACCGTGCTGCTCTGAGGAGGCTTCTGTTTAAAGGAATGGACTGGTGGGTACCGTGCTGCACTGAGGAGGCTTCTGTTTAAAGGAATGGACTGGTGGGTACCGTGCTGCTCTGAGGAGGCTTCTGTTTAAAGGAATGGACTGGTGGGTACCGTGCTGCTCTGAGGAGGCTTCTGTTTAAAGGAATGGACTGGTGGGTACCGTGCTGCTCTGAGGAGGCTTCTGTTTAAAGGAATGGACTGGTGGGTACCGTGCTGCTCTGAGGAGGCTTCTGTTTAAAGGAATGGACTGGTGGGTACCGTGCTGCACTGAGGAGGCTTCTGTTTAAAGGAATGGACTGGTGGGTACCGTGCTGCTCTGAGGAGGCTTCTGTTTAAAGGAATGGACTGGTGGGTACCGTGCTGCACTGAGGAGGCTTGTAGGAGTGCCGGTGTAGGCAGAGAGGAAAAGCCAACGATGGTGGCACTCCGTTTATTTCAGGAAAAAAAGAGAGAGAGGACAACAAACTTGTCGCATAGATAAACACGTCAACCTGGTAACTACGTCAACACCTCGGAGATGTGTTTCTTTACTCTTAAGGTAAACACACTATGCCTTACATTAAGGTGAGAGGAACAACCATATAAAACATGGGCAAGAACGCAGTGAATTATAAATGTCATTAATAACTGTTCAGTGTGTGTCTATCCACCACAGGCTTATGTTTAAAAAGGTAGCGCCTGCACACCGACGCAGATAAAAGATACTTCATTACAGAAAGGTTGAAAACGTTTTAAAAGGTAGCGCCTGCGGATGGAAAAGCTGTAACTAATAGAGTACCTAAGCAGAGGAAAAGCACTGCTGGTGCATACTGTATTTGAAATATTAGTCGAGGAGGAGGAATGTCTACACCCTCCTCAGATCAGAGGACGTTGGAGGAATGTCTACACCCTCCTCAGATCAGAGGACGTTGGCAGCGTCAACGGGTGGGTAACCTCTCAAGACACATTCAGTTCAGCAGCTGAAATGTCAAACGACCGTTGCAGATTGGGGAGTGAGTGGGAAGTTGGCAACGACTAAATGGAGAAAATAAAATGATGGAAAACAGCTGTTAATCCTACAAATGGTCTTTCTAAATCATGAAAGTTTGCTGAAAAACCCTCATGTTTCTATGTCAGTGGTTCTCAAACTATTTCACGTCAAGGACCCACAGCATTATCTGTATTTGGCCGCGGACCCCCATCTGAGAATATGTTGTTCCAGGGACCAACCCCCCCCCCCCCCCAGAAGCTAATATCCAAAGATTTGACCACAATTTTCACGATTTTTCTAAAAAAAGTGGTGCTTTGAGCTATGAGCTTGTAGATCTGCTATTTTTTTTAAGTTTAAAATAACGGTTGAAAGTGCTTAACCCATTCTGACCTGAGATCAGATTCATACGAGGTTTCCACTGGACACACACTGGTCTGATGAACCCATTCTGACCTGAGATCAGATTCTAAAAAATGTCAGTCGTTCTTCGATTAAAAAAAAAATAGCAGACCTACAAGCTCGTATCGCTTCATCCCACGATTTTGTAACCCCTTTTCCACCCCTGTGTCAATCATCTAATGTGATCCTGGGCTCTACACACCCTCCACCAACCTAGTCCCCATATAGACCGATTCCGTAGCGGTTTCATGGTCGCATCTTACGTATTTCCTGTAGGCGGACTCGACATAGCTGCGGGGTTTAAACCCTCACCAGGCGCACCTCTTCTACTACAGTGAACGGCAGAGTGACTGATGTTTAGTCTGCCTCAAACGTTACTCTTTTACCTCCTTTTTACTAACACTAACATTACAAATATGCCCAGAACATCGTGATGAACCTGTTTAGTTTATGACTGCTCCAACAGTAGTCGCAACATAAAAAAGATTTATACCTCATACTAAGCATTTAAAGTATGAGGTATAAATTACAGCAGCCTTGTGTTCATAAAACAGAAAGATTGGGTATTGGGTAAGACTGACGTTATGTATCTTTCAGGACCTTTCACTGCTTCGTCTCAACCATTACTAAATGGCTCTGGTCTCAGCCACCGCGGTGGATATTTTGACATTCCGTTTTCTTTTTCTTTTTTATGTTGCGACTATACTGTTGGAGCAGCCATAAACTAAACAGGTTCATCACGATGTTCTGGGCATCTTTGTAATGTTAGTGTTAGTAAAAAGGAGGTAAAAGAGTAACGTTTGAGGCAGACTAAACATCAGTAACTCTGCCGTTCACTGTAGTAGAAGAGGTGCGCCTGGTGAGGGTTTAAACCCCGCAGCTATGTCGAGTCCGCCTACAGGAAATACGTAAGCTGCGACCATGAGACCGCTACGGAATCGGTCTATATGGGGGACAAGGGGAGAGCAACGGACTTGAACTCATGCTTCCTTCATGCCTGAGTGTCCAGGTTGCTCCTTTACACCTGACAGGGGGGGGAGTTTCCCTGGTTGGACGTAGCGCGTGGAAGGAACACGTTCTTCCAACCAGTTCCTTTCCCCTCCATCAGGCGCCCCGGCTGGCCAGGGGGAGGCAGTATAGAGACCAGTTCCTCTCCCCTCCATCAGGCGCCCCGGCTGGCCAGGGGGAGGCAGTATAGAGACCAGTTCCTCTCCCCTCCATCAGGCGCCCCGGCTGGCCAGGGGGAGGCAGTATAGAGACCAGTTCCTCTCCCCTCCATCAGGCGCCCCGGCTGGCCAGGGGGAGGCAGTATAGAGACCAGTTCCTCTCCCCTCCATCAGGCGCCCCGGCTGGCCAGGGGGAGGCAGTATAGAGACCAGTTCCTCTCCCCTCCATCAGGCGCCCCGGCTGGCCAGAGGGAGGCAGTATAGAGACCAGTTCCTTTCCCCTCCATCAGGCGCCCCGGCTGGCCAGGGGGAGGCAGTATAGAGACCAGTTCCTTTCCCCCTCCATCAGGAGCCCCGGCTGGCCAGGGGGAGGCAGTATAGAGACCAGGATTACTGCATGTGTGTTAAAGGTCAGAGTTGGCTGTTCCCTACCTGTAGCAGCAGCAGCAGTAGTAGTAGGTGTAGTGGTTGGCTGTTCCCTACCTGTAGCAGCAGCAGCAGTAGTAGTAGTAGGTGTAGTGGTTGGCTGTTCCCTACCTGTAGCAGCAGCAGCAGCAGTAGTAGTAGGTGTAGTGGTTGGCTGTTCCCTACCTGTAGCAGCAGCAGCAGCAGTAGTAGTAGGTGTAGTGGTTGGCTGTTCCCTACCTGTAGCAGCAGCAGCAGTAGTAGTAGGTGTAGTGGTTGGCTGTTCCCTACCTGTAGCAGCAGCAGCAGCAGTAGTAGTAGGTGTAGTGGTTGGCTGTTCCCTACCTGTAGCAGCAGCAGCAGTAGTAGTAGGTGTAGTGGTTGGCTGTTCCCTACCTGTAGCAGCAGCAGCAGCAGTAGTAGTAGGTGTAGTGGTTGGCTGTTCCCTACCTGTAGCAGCAGCAGCAGTAGTAGTAGGTGTAGTGGTTGGCTGTTCCCTACCTGTAGCAGCAGCAGCAGTAGTAGTAGGTGTAGTGGTTGGCTGTTCCCTACCTGTAGCAGCAGCAGCAGTAGTAGTAGGTGTAGTGGTTGGCTGTTCCCTACCTGTAGCAGCAGCAGCAGTAGTAGTAGGTGTAGTGGTTGGCTGTTCCCTACCTGTAGCAGCAGCAGCAGTAGTAGTAGGTGTAGTGGTTGGCTGTTCCCTACCTGTAGCAGCAGCAGCAGTAGTAGTAGGTGTAGTGGTTGGCTGTTCCCTACCTGTAGCAGCAGCAGCAGTAGTAGTAGGTGTAGTGGTTGGCTGTTCCCTACCTGTAGCAGCAGCAGCAGTAGTAGTAGGTGTAGTGGTTGGCTGTTCCCTACCTGTAGCAGCAGCAGCAGTAGTAGTAGGTGTAGTGGTTGGCTGTTCCCTACCTGTAGCAGCAGCAGCAGTAGTAGTAGGTGTAGTGGTTGGCTGTTCCCTACCTGTAGCAGCAGCAGCAGTAGTAGTAGGTGTAGTGGTTGGCTGTTCCCTACCTGTAGCAGCAGCAGCAGTAGTAGTAGGTGTAGTGGTTGGCTGTTCCCTACCTGTAGCAGCAGCAGCAGTAGTAGTAGGTGTAGTGGTTGGCTGTTCCCTACCTGTAGCAGCAGCAGCAGTAGTAGTAGGTGTAGTGGTTGGCTGTTCCCTACCTGTAGCAGCAGCAGCAGTAGTAGTAGGTGTAGTGGTTGTTGTAGTGGCTGTTCCCTACCTGTAGCAGCAGCAGCAGTAGTAGTAGGTGTAGTGGTTGTAGGGGTCACGGTGGGGGTCATGGTGGGGGTGGGGTCCTGGTAGAGCACAGTAGGAATGCCCAGCAGAGCTTCGGTGACGTCGTCCATGTCTCCTGACCCTGAGGACGAGGACGATCCGCCCGGCAACACCTTCTTGTTGCGATGCTCGCGGCTCCCGCTGCGAATCAGCTCCTCCTCGCGGAGACCCTCGACTGAAGAGGACGGGAAAGAATCACACCCGTGTGAAGTGAGGAGGGGTCGCCATCTTATCATACGATATGATATGATATAGTACTTTATTGTCAGTTCACACTGAAATTTGTCTTGCGACACGCCAGCCAAGTATGCAGAACACACATTTGACATAACCCAAAGAACAAGATAATTTGCATACATAAAGACATGAAGACAAGCGGAATATCCACCGCTTAGATTACCCCGTGGCTACTACAACTCCTGATTAAGCCTCAAGGTCGACTGGTAGACAAAGGACCTCTTTAGTCTGACCTTATTGTATGCTGGAACACCATATCTCCTTCCTGAAGGTAGCAACCTATATTCTCCATATACAACACATGCTTAGTATTAGAGGTGATATTCCTTATATTCTATACAACACATGCTTAGTATTAGAGGTGATATTCCTTATATTCTATACAACACATGCTTAGTATTAGAGGTGATATTCCTTATATTCTATACAACACATGCTTAGTATTAGAGGTGATATTCCTTATATTCTATACAACACATGCTTAGTATTAGAGGTGATATTCCTTATATTCTCCATACAACACATGCTTAGTATTAGAGGTGATATTCCTTATATTCTATACAACACATGCTTAGTATTAGAGGTGATATCCCTTGCTAACCTTAGGATGCTGTTATCATACGTGGATGTATAAAGTTTCATCATACATCATCTCATTCCGGGCCAATCACATCCTATTATGTCCAGCTTTTAATGTTTGTGGTTTGAACTGTTTACACACAAACACTCAAGACTGATGGGCCTGACTCCCCCATTGTAACAATGGAATGCCCAAGTGCGCATTCTATCTCAATGGGATAGTTCCAAATGTTTGGAACTATAGCCTATAGTTCCAAATAGTTCCAATATAGCTTTGCGGCGAGATCAAAGCGCGTCGCCACTCTCTTACTATTCCACTCGGATCCGGACAAAGGTTGTGACACACACACTGGGGCTAGCGGCCCTCAATAATAACACTTAGTCTTAGTGTTAAGTCTAGTTTTAGCCGACTAAATATCATAGGATTTTAGTTGACTAAATCTAGTCGAATGAAATGTATTTTGGTGGACCTTGATGCCATCATAATGATGAAAATATCTGATCTACAAGCTCACAACGCGTCGCAGTCAACGAAATCAACACTGCCTGAGGGGGTACTGCGCACTGGGTGCGTTTTCACATTTTTAATTCTGGGTGCCTGCCATGCAATGGCAGAAACACAGGTTGAAATCCGCAACACATACGTAATCGAAATAATAATCAAGACACGAAACTTTGACCTCTATGGCCCGGCTCGGCCGGGAATGGTGTGCTTGTGCTTTTCTTTCCGTTTCGGGTTACCGTGCCGACGTAATTCACAATAAACTACGTGAAAAATGCCCCATTCAAAGTCAATGGGGAAACGCGGGTAAAAACAGAAAACGACACGTTACTTTGGAGCCACATTACTCTGGCATATTGTTACGTAGAAACACAATTTAAACCGCTATCGCAGTTCAAAGTGTGTGTGGTCTGAGCAAAAATCTCTATGCAGAGTGTCGCACGCCCAGAGAGAGACCGGCTCAGAGTGAGAAGCCAATGTGAAGACTGTAGCGAAATTCTCCAAACAAATCGTCCTCACGGCCAAAATATTAACTTTACACGCATGTGTTTCGGTAATTTTGTAGCCACACTCGTCCTCTTTCACCCAATGTCATAAACTCCATGTTAACTACCTGAATGAGTCAGCAATCTTTCATCACAAACACAATTTCTTAACTCGCTCTTATAACCACGTTTTTTATCGTACCAATACCACGATCGCACACGGCGTACCTCAATGTATCGGGTCACTCACGGCGGAAAATAAAATTGCATTCGACTTTTACTTTTTGCGATAGAGCAATTTGTTCGGACATACGTTCTCTCACTGAGTCAGTGTGCTTTTAACTTTCAATAGTGTTCGCATTTGCATAGACTAGCCCTGGTGAAATTGATACTTTGTTAATGATTCAAGGTCAAGTTGGCCACCCCTCACACACGCTCGCACACGAACGCAGATGCACGCACATGCACACATGTTAAATGCACACTCATGGCAAATGTTTTTGTCATCCCACTAGTTGAGAAGCAGTGAACTGAATGACCCAGTGACCTATAAGACTGTAGTCATTTACGTTTGGAGGTCAAAAGAAACTTGAGGAAATTCTTTGCTCAATAGTGAGCCATGAGAGGCTGGACTGCATATTTACAATACTAGTTCTTATAGAACAGCCCAGAACAAGTCTGGCTGCCCTATTTTGTGCAACCTGTAATTTACCTAGATTAATTTTAATGAATTATAATGAATTGCATTTTTATAGCGCTTTTCCAAGTGCTTTACAACGGTTCATTCATTCATACATTGGGAGGTGAAGCGGCGAACAGTCGACGCCAGCGTCCTCACTTCCCACATTCACACACTGACGGTGGCGAGCTCACACCGACCCACTCACTGGAGGCAATGTAGGGTTCAGTGTCTTGCCCAAGGACACTTCCACATGTAGACAGGAGGAGGAGCCGGGATTCGAACCGCCGACCCAGGGATCATTGGACGACCTGCTCTACCTCCTGAGCCACAGCCGCCCATTTTAGACGTAGATGACCATATAAAGTTGAACAATAATCCAAGTGACACAAAACTAATGATTTACAAACTGTCAGAATGAACATAATATTGACACTTTCTTGTGACTGCAATACCTCTGCCCATTTTGCTGACTACTGTATGGAGTAAGAATCTCAAGAGGGGGAAGTTCACCGGAATGTCTGGATGAGTCATTATTATTAGGAAATGATTAGTAGTCAATGGACCATTGGTTGAGCAACAGTGGGATGTACAGTATACACACACATTAATCTTATAGCCCATATCCCCACCCAACACAACAGTGGTCCCCAGGTTGATTCTAAGTCAGGGTGGTGGACCCTGGTTCACAATCAGTTGAAAACCCCTGGTCTATATGAAGACAGAGAGAAATCTATGGACTCTAAATCTAATCTTTTCTCTGAAAGTCTTTGTGTTTTAGATCTTAGATGTTCTGCTCATGTCCTTGAACCTGGCCTGAGAGTATAATATAATAGTATTGTTTATAATAATCTACCTGAACACAAGCTCAATATAAAGTTGAACCATGTGTTTGTGCCGTACACAAGGAAACAAAGCGGAACCTGGAACCTCAGCAGAGTGCCTGCAGCAGATTCCTGCCAAGCCCTTTGTTATCGGCCACATCAACCAACACACACACACACACACACATACCACACACACATACCACACACACACACACACACACACACACACACACACACACACACACACACACACACACACACACACACACACACACACACACACACACACACACACACACAACCGGGATGAACCTCCCATGTCACGTGATTTCAGAGAAAATGCAACCAAACTAAACTCGTCTGTCAGGCAGTCAGTCAAGTCAGTCGTACTAAAATGGCGCAGCAGGGAGTTCAACTGGATCATGAAGAGTTATGCTGTTCTATCTGTTTGGATCTACTGAATGATCCAGTGACTGTTCCCTGTGGACACAGCTACTGCAGCACGTGTATCGGGGGATACTGGAACCAGGACGATCAGAGTGGGAGGTTCAGCTGTCCACAATGCAGACAAACCTTCAACGCAAGACCCGTTCTGAAGAAAAACATAATGTTGGCCGAGGTGGTGGAGAGACTGAAGACAGGTGAGACCTTTAAGTTCTCTTGTAAAAACAGCTCCCAGATCAGATATACATTTACTGAACCGATAAAGACATGAAACGTCGACAAAAATGTACGTACAAAAACAGCGGTGTAAAGTAACTAAGTAGGGGAGAGCCGAGCACAGTTGTAACGCGTCATGGTTGTAACATGCACGTTATCTCTTGATTGGTCAACGCCATCATGACGCCATCGTGTCAGTATGTGTACAGCAACGTACTCTACGTGCCCAGGAAGTGTTTACCTTCATCCCACAGGGAATTATTGGCGCAAAACAGACTTTTCTCAAAATGCGTAACATTTTACACCTGGAGTATATGTTTTCTTATCACATCCATGGTATGAAAACAATGTTAAGGAGTTGCTTCAATGAAATATAATTGCTTTAAGCTGAAAACGATATGTCGAATGGTGTTTTTTAGCGTTGTTACATTCATCACGCATGCCGTTACAATTAATCTGATATGCGCAGCAAATGTAACACTGGAACAGCGTCCACGTTCAGTTTAATAACTCCCGACCTGTTTTATCAATTGAAAAACTTGAAGTGGTTTACGGTAGCAGACATGTGTAGGTCCGTTGCCTGAAAATATTACACAATGTAGACAAACGGATCTCTGAGTAAAAGAGTGAAACGTGCAACCATGGCGGCTCCGCCCCTACATTAACTTAAGTAAATCTACAGCTTGTCTGGAGCGCTGCATGGGTCATATGACCAGTGCTGTTTTCTGCTCGCTCTCTCTCTCTCTCTCTCTCTCTCTCTCTCTCTCTCTCTCTCTCTCTCTCTCTCTCTCTCTCTCTCTCTCTCTCTCTCTCTCTCTCTCTCTCTCTCTCTCTCTCTCTCTCTCATGCTCAACTCCAATAGCGTTGGCCAATCAGGACTGTATGCTAAAGTGTCATGTCCATATATGGAGTCCCAAGGCCAGCCATGTCAACTATATGGAGTAGAAAACAAGGAGATAATGACATGTGATTTATCATTGTGTCCCAGAAGGTCTGGACTCTACCTAGAACTAAACAATAAACACACCACGTGTACTAATTGAACTAAACAATAAACACACCACGTGTGTTAATTGGTTAATTGTCACACAAATAATTGCAGTAATAATTAAGGATTTAATTATTGTGGTTTTTTTCATTGAACTTACATTGCAGTTTGCATTTCTGTTTGCCTTTTAGACTTCGTAATCACAAATTGCACAGAGCAAGATATGACAAATAAATTAAATATACAAATAAATCACTGATACATCTAATCACTTTTAATATTTTTTTCCTTTCCAAAAAAATTACAAAATAGGGTGTTGTAAGCTTGTAGATCTGCTATTTACTTCTGCTATTTTTATTTATTTATAGTATAGTGTTTATTACTTTTGACACAGTTGCTCTGTGCTTTATGATGGCTACACAGTAATAATGTAGTTGTTTGTTTTAATTTGAGGGTACAGGCACATAGACAAATGAAATATATATATATATATTTTATCATATTGATTAATACATGCTGTATCAATCTATATCAACAGGACTCCAAGCTGCTCCTCCTGATCACTGCTACGCTGGACCTGGAGACGTGGCCTGTGACTTCTGCACTGGGCGGAGACTGAAAGCTGTGAAGACGTGTCTTCAGTGTCTGGTCTCTTACTGTGACGCTCACCTCCAGCCTCACTATCAGTCTCCTGCCTTTAAGAGACACCAGCTGGTCCAAGCCTCCGGAGAGCTTCAGGAGAACATCTGCTCTCGTCACAACGAAGTGAAGAAGGTTTTCTGTCGTACCGATCGGCTGCTTATCTGCTCTCTGTGCTCCATGGACGAACACAAAGGTCACGATACCATCTCAGCTGCAGCGGAACGGGCCGAGAGACAGAAAGAGCTCGATGTGAGTCAGCAGAACATCCGGCAGAGAATCCAGGAGAGAGAGAAAGACGTGAAGGGGCTTCACCAGGAGGTGGAGTCCATTAACCACGGTGCCGACAGAGCAGTGGAGGACAGCGACACCGTCTTCACTGAGCTCATCTCTTCCGTGGAGAGAAGACGATCTGAGGTGAGGCAGCTGATCCGAGACCAGCAGGAACGTCAAGTGAGTCGTGCCGAAGAACTGAGGAGGCGTGCGGAGCAGGAGGTCACTGAACTGAGGAGGAGACATGCTGAGCTGGAGCAGCTCTCACTCACAGAGGATCACATCCGTTTCCTACAGCGTTACACCTCCTCCCTCTCCACCACCGGTGACTCTACACACCCAGTCAGCAGCCATGTCCGTCCTCTGAGACACTTTGAAGATGTGACTGTGGCCGTGTCCAGGATGAGGGACAGACTGGAGGACATTCTCACAGAGGAAGGGACAAAGGTCTCAGAGGCAGTGAACAGAGTGGATGTTTCACTCCGGGACAGTTTATTGCACGACGCAGACCACGCGGTTGAGCAGAGCCCCAAGGCAGGGGGCCCCCGCCGCCCGCCCGGCTTCCGCCCGAGGACCACCCTCCTCCGCACCAACAGCCTCAGATATAAAAATCCGTCAGCACCAGCAGAACCCAAGACCAGAGCTGAGTTCTTACAGTATTCACGTCCGATCACAGAGGAAGGGACAAAGGTCTCGGAGGCAGTGAACAGAGTGGATGTTTCACTCCGGGACAGTTTATTGCACGACGCAGACCACGCAGTTGCGCAGAGCCCCGAGGCGGGGGGCCCCCGCCGCCCGCCCGCCGTCCGCCCGCGGACCATCCTCCCCCCGCCCGCCTTCCCCCTGCGGCCCACCCTCCGCCCCCCCGCCCCCAGATTGGTAAATCCGCCACTGGTTTCACTGTCAGCACCAGCAGAACCCAAGACCAGAGCTGAGTTCTTACAGTATTCACGTCCGATCACACTGGATCCAAACACAGCTCATCAACGCCTGTCTCTGTCTGAAGGGAACAGGAAAGTGACAATGATGGACAAATCACAATCTCATCCTGATCACCCAGAGAGATTCACTGGAGTGAGGCAGGTTCTGAGTAGAGAGGCTCTGAGTGGACGCTGGTACTGGGAGGTAGAGATCAGTGGATGGTATGACGCAGCAGTCTCATATAAAGATATCAGCAGAACAGGGTCTGGTCCTGAATGTAGATTTGGATTCAATGATAAATCATGGTGTCTAGGGCGTACCAGCGAAGGTTATGTTATCGGACACAGAGACATTGAGACTCCCATCCCATGCCGTGTGTCCTCCTCCAGAGTAGGAGTGTACCTGGACCACAGCGCAGGTACTCTGTCCTTCTACAGCGTGTCTGACGACACCATGACTCTCCTCCACACCGTCCACACCACGTTCACACACAACCTCCATGCTGGACTTGGGCTTGTATCTGGATCCACTGCTGAGTTGTGTCTGTGAGCTCAACTAGATCACACTGTTGTTTTGTCTCTCGTGTCATCAGATCAGAATCGTTTCTTCATTATTGTATCGTTTTTTTCTCTCAGCCTGCTCTGTGAGCTTGTAGATCAGCTATTCTTTTCCTATGCGTCGTATGATGAAGTATAATAGGGGCTTAAAGGGGTTAATAATATATCTAATTTAAAGAGGTTAAAAGCTATAAAGTGACACAGATTAATTACTAATAATGGTTAAAGAGGTTAAAAGCTATAAGGTGACACAGATTAATTAATAATGGTTGAAGAGGTTAAAAGCTATAAGGTGACACAGATTAATTAATAATGGTTGAAGAGGTTAAAAGCTATAAGGTGACAGATTAATTAATAATGGTTGAAGAGGTTAAAAGCTATAAAGTGACACAGATTAATTAATAATGGTTGAAGAGGTTAAAAGCTATAAGGTGACACAGATAAATTAATAATGGTTGAAGAGGTTAAAAGCTATAAGGTGACACAGATTAATTAATAATGGTTAAAGAGGTTAAAAGCTATAAGGTGACACAGATTAATTAATAATGGTTGAAGAGGTTAAAAGCTATAAGGTGACACAGATTAATGAATAATGGTTGAAGAGGTTAAAAGCTATAAGGTGACACAGATTAATTAATAATGGTTGAAGAGGTTAAAAGCTATAAGGTGACACAGATTAATTAATAATGGTTGAAGAGGTTAAAAGCTATAAGGTGACACAGATGTGTAAATATATAATGGTTAATATTGTCCTCTTCTATTCATACACCTTCCTAGCACCATGGGTCTTGTTATCATTATTTTTGTGAAATAGGCCTATTGGTTTTTATTCTTTCCAACATTACAGATGAAATGGAATTAATAGTCATATTGTAATTAATGTATAATTGATGAAAATCAACCAACATGATGATAATACTAGAATACATGGTATTGTTGATTCTGTTTGACTTTAGACAGTCCAGAATCCTTTCTTCATTATTGTATAGTTTTTCTCTCAGCCTGCTCTGTGAGCTTGTAGATCAGCTATTTGTTCAGCTACCGTATATGTATATACCGACGATACTAATCAATTCATTATTAATTTATAGTTTGTTAAATTGGAAAAAGGGGCTTTGTTAAAGGAGAATTCCATGCTAGAATGCTTTCTTATCTTTCTTACCTTTCTTTGTAGTTGTTACGTCCCCACCAAAGAGGTCCAGGTGTTTTTTTTGTGCAAAAGCTCCTTATTGGCTATTTTCCCGACCATAAGCCCTCAATGAATTGCATTGAATTGAATGGGAATTGAATGGGGCTATGGGGTGTTATGCTAATTTGCTTATTTCCATCGAAATAAGTAGTAAAGTGTGCCGCTTGGGATATTATTTACATTATGAAGAGAGGATATATACAAATAAATTATAATTTTGAGCGATGGAAATAAGCGAATTAGCACAACACCCCATAGCCGCATTCAATTCCCATTCCATTCAATGCAATTCATTGAGGGCTTATGGTAGGGGAAATAGCCAATAAGGAGCTTTTGCACAAAATAACACCTGGACCTCTTTGGTGGGGACGTAACAACTACAAAGAAAGGTAAGAAAGCCTTTTAGTACGGAATTCTCCTTTAAAACCTGTGTGACAAGTGCGAGTGATTGGTGCAGGCGGTGAGGAGCTACGGCGGTGTTTCTGACAGACACACATTCAGACAGACATTGTCAGCATTATAGTATGATGATGATGATATAGAGGCTGTCTACAAGAAGGGACAGAGCAGACTGTCCTTTGGTGTGTGTAGCAGGCTACTGGTGATGTTCTACCAGTCTGTTGTGGCCAGCGTGCTCTTCTATGCAGTGGTATGCTGGGGAGGGGGCATCAAGGCCGGTGAGCTCAACAGGCTCAATAAAATGATAAAGAAGGCCAGCTCTGTTGTTGGCCTCCGAATGGAGAGCCTGCAGTCGGTCGCGGAGAGGAGGATCGGGGTTAAACTGGACTCCATGCGGGCAAATCCCTCCCACCCCTTCAATGAGGTGCTGCGTGATAGGACGAGCACCTTCAGCCGTAGGCTCACACTCCCCCCGATGCGCACGGAACGCTACAGACTCTCTTTAGGCTCACACTCCCCCCGATGCGCACGTAACGCTACAGACTCTCTTTAGGCTCACACTCCCCCCGATGCGCACGGAACGCTACAGACTCTCTTTCATGCCAACTGCCATCAGACTTTTAAACTGAAAATGGCATATGGTCCTTGGTTGTCTGGTCTTATGTGATTATGTCATTTGTGTCTGTTCGGTGTTTTTCTGTCTGTCCAGTAGTTTTTAGCTTTTTAGTTTCTATGCACTTTATGCTGTTGTAACACTTCAATTTCCCCTCTGGGATTAATAAAGTATATCTCATCTCATCTCTCTCTCTCTCATATAGTACAGTATGATGATGTACAGTAGGCCCTGTGTGAGGTGACACCAGGGCACCTACTGTATAATCAAAGGAGCATAAGAAAAGAACGTCCGGTGATTTATCTGTGTTTTTTTTCCCAATGTATTTGTTTAGGCAAGTTCACAAGAAGTTATGAAATATACTCCAGTTCGTTATACTCCCAATGTCATCCCATCACTGCCCGGGGCAGAGTGGAAACAACAGCCACATTTTAGGATAACATTTCTGTGAAAATAGCGATCGAGCCCCGGAGGGTATTAAACCAGAGAGAGGAGAACACAGCAGAAACAGGAAGGAATTCCCAGACTGCCATCATTTAACTGAATGACAGCCGGCTTCTAAAAGTCAACCATGATTCTCTGACCTGCCCGCACACGCTCAGACGGCCTCCACACGACACAGTAACCTACTATCACCGCTCCGCCCGGCAGGTACGGACAGGAATACAGCTTTACACATCATGTACACTCTGCATTGTACAGGAATACAGCTTTACACATCATGTACGCTCTGCATTGTACAGGAATACAGCTTTACACATCATGTACACTCTGCATTGTACAGGAATACAGCTTTACACATCATGTACGCTCTGCATTGTACATGAATACAGCTTTACACATCATGTACGCTCTGCATTGTACAGGAATACAGCTTTACACATCATGTACGCTCTGCATTGTACAGGAATACAGCTTTACACATCATGTACACTCTGCATTGTACAGGAATACAGCTTTACACATCATGTACGCTCTGCATTGTACATGAATACAGCTTTACACATCATGTACGCTCTGCATTGTACATGAATACAGCTTTACACATCATGTACGCTCTGCATTGTACATGAATACAGCTTTACACATCATGTACACTCTGCATTGTACAGGAATACAGCTTTACACATCATGTACGCTCTGCATTGTACAGGAATACAGCTTTACACATCATGTACGCTCTGCATTGTACAGGAATACAGCTTTACACATCATGTACACTCTGCATTGTACAGGAATACAGCTTTACACATCATGTACACTCTGCATTGTACAGGAATACAGCTTTACACATCATGTACGCTCTGCATTGTACAGGAATACAGCTTTACACATCCATGTACGCTCTGCATTGTACAGGAATACAGCTTTACACATCATGTACGCTCTGCATTGTACAGGAATACAGCTTTACACATCATGTACGCTCTGCATTGTACAGACAGGAATACAGCTTTACACATCCATGTACGCTCTGCAGCGAACCAACCTGGGGGAAGAATACATTCTGAGGCATGTGAGAATAATAATAATAATGTGTCAAATAAATCATAAATCAAAACAATAGAGATTATTTGTCAACATGAGTTGGTTGATTCTTATTGTCATGTCAACTATGGAACCATACAGGCATCTTCTGGGGGTTAACATGAGGGACAGATGAGGGCATCGGATTAACCAATTCTGGGCAGGAACCCCTTTTGGTGTTTCAAGCATTATGTTATACTTTAGCTATTGAAAAATAGCAGATCTACAAGCTCATAGCGCGGCACCGAGTGCTTGTATAGGTCTGCTATTTTTTTTTGTTATCGTGAAAATGTAGTGCACATCTTATATTCAAAGTTTTCAGATGGGGGTCGGTGGCCAATTACATATAATCTTGGGGGTCCTTGACATGAAAATGTTTGAGAACCACTGACATAGAAGCATTTTCAGAAAACAGTCAGGATTTAGAAGACATTTGTATAATCGTTCCCAGGTCATAATGGGTTAATGGAATCCCTTCTGGAATGCTAATCCTGGGACGGAAGGCTTTGTCAATTGTCATGGAGTAATATACACATGACAAAGCTTCCATTTGTGTCCCTACAGAAAGTTCTATGTCTTTTTTCTCCTTTTCATCCGTCAGCTAAAACACCGTTCTCCCAGCGGAATTTTAGAAAACTGTTCATTCTCCCAGGTTGAACATCTGTCATCATTACACATTCTGTCGTTTTGCCTTTAACCCACTCTGGGCGGGAACCCCTTTTGGTGTTTTAAGCATTATGTTATACTTTAGCTATTGAAAAATAGCAGACCTACAAGCTCATAGGAGCTTGTAGGTCTGCTATTTTTGAAAAATCGTGAAAATGTGCCGCAAATCTTTGAATATATATTCTTACACAGTGAACGTTTTTAACTCAAGTCTTTGCTTCTGGGGGGGGGGGGGGTCCCTCCCTGGAACAACATATTTTCAGATGGGGGTCGGCGGCCAATTACATATTTTTTGGGGTTCTTGACATGAAAATGTTTGAGAACGACTGAAATAGAAACATGAGGTTTTTCAGAAAACTGTCAGGATTTAGAAGGCATTCGTTGAATCAGGTCTCAGGTCATTAAACATAAACATGTTTGGGGTCATTTTTATCGTCTATACTCGGGGGTTTTGTGAACAAACCCCAGACAGTTTTTAAGTTCCTTTGATTCAGTATTTAGATATTCATTTTATCAGACACGACCCCTTCCTCATGTCACGAGGCTCTGTGTTTTTTCAATATCATTTTTAATTTATTTTATTTTCATATTTTATTTATTTCACACAATTCCTCACATTCCATCCTGTCCTGGCAGGTTCTGTAGGTTCTGCAGCTTCAGGGGTTACGTAACGTACCACACCAGTGTTGTTTTCATCGACTAAAACTACGTGTGGGGAAATCGGGGACCATACACACATTTTTTGGGACTGTCCAATAATTTCAAGGTTTTGGAAAAAGGTTAATAAGGAAATCGAAAAATGTTTAGGGTTGAATATTCCTTTTGGTCCCGAGTTATGTTTGCTTGGTATTATCATGGTATTATAATCAACTGTTGACTAAAATCTTATATTTAGTCGACTAAAACTAGACTAGACCCTAAAACATTCCAGGTGACTAAAATGTTACTAAGACTAAATGAAAACTATTCAAAAGACTAAAACTAAAATCAAAATGTGCTGCCCTAAAACAACACCGTTCCACTCAGGGGAGTCAGGTCGTTCTCTGGACATTCTCTGGCATGATGTAAAGATGTACAGTAAAGCCCGAAGACAGATATCTTTTTTTATTGCACGTGTCCTTCCTCGGCCCGTACAGCGTCCCGGAGCTGTACACAGTTAATTTAACTCTGGAAGATCCATTTGATATTTCCTGCCACGGACATTTCCGCTCCTCCTGAATTCCCTAATGCTTCAGAATGCTACAACGTGTTGCGGCAAAAAATAGCCCCGATCTGCAACGTCGCCAACGATGCGTTCGCAAGCTTTGTTGATCGCTCGCTTCCCTCTCTACCCTGCCTCACATCTCTTATTAGACTCTTACTGGTGAAGCGCCTCTTGGCCAGCAGCCTCTCCAGGGTCCCGTTGAGCACCAGAACCTGCAGGGCGTACTCCTGACCCGGGTCCAGTCCTGCCACCGTGGCCCGGCCCCGGGTGGTGGTCAGCATCAGCTCTGGCTGGGGCACGTCTGGTGACAGAACACATGAGGAGCACAGGGTTTATTAGTCCAGTAAATAAAGAATAACTTTCTCTCAGTTTGTTTCTCACCTGATTCTGACGGGACATTAGGTCTACTAGCCAGGACAAAACATCTACCCTGATCTGCTCACTGCTAATACCCTAAATATGCCACCATTGATAACCTATTATAAGGCAATCTTTTCTAAATGTAATTATGCTTTAAGTAGCATGTGACGTGTCCTGGCTAGTAGACCTAATGTCCTGTCATTTAATTATTGGACTATATATGGACAGAGAAATAAATCACTGCTGGGAACAACAAGCTCTGGTGGTCAGGGAGGGAGAAAAGGGTACACAACTTGAGTCTCCATGAGGCAAATGTGAATATATGTATTGTAATGAGGAGCCTGTGTGTGTGTGTGTGTGTGTGTGTGTGTGTGTGTGTGTGTGTGTGCGCGTGTGTGTGTGTGTGTGTGTGTGTGTGTGTGCGTGTGTGTGTCTGTGTGTGCGTGCGTGCCGTATATACATGACGTGTGTATGTGTGCAAGTATGAACTGTATGTACTGTATGTAAATGGTGCATTTATCCAAAGCAGGGAATCTGCAGGTGATATTAGAGCTGCAAGTTCCCAGTTAGTGTTTAAGTGTCTTTGAACATGACCCTGAACCTCAAAGCTCCAGAAGGGGCCGGTCGGTACCACCTTGCACGGTTCCCTCTGCCGTCTGTGTTGCTTCAATGGGTCATAAAGTGCTTTAGATAAAGGCTCATGGTGTAAAAGAGCCATTTATTGCATCGAGAGACCGTCAATGTAAAAAAAAGTATTTTAATACAAAAAGGTGTTTCTCAATTATTCGCTTCATCGAAAAAGTAATCGACCGGATAACCGGCAAGATAACTGGTGGTTGCAACTACACACACACACACACACACACACACACACACACACACACACACACACACACACACACACACACACACACACACACACACACACACACACACACACACACAAACACGCCTCTGTGACCAGGTGTTTATTTTTATTTTATGTATTTATTTATTTGACAGGGACAAAGCTCATTAATCAACATGTCACTTTTCACATCAATGTAAATGGGCCAGAGTTAGCCAAAGCTACATTTCATCTGTAGTCCCTGCAGGGCAGGCTCTTAAAAAATGAATGATAACTAGAAAAAGTGCCCTTCCGGGCACAGGTCTCCACCAGGTTATCCACAGATCCGTGCAGTTAGAGGTAAAAACACTTTTTGGCCAGTTATAGCGCCACCTTGAGGCTGAGTTGAAATTGTTCATGTGGCATTTCGTCCTCGGCCTAGTGGGAATGTGGGTGCACAATTTCAGGGAAATCACGCGATGTGTTCATGATTTGCAGCATTTTGTTTGAAACTGAGCACTCCTGTGAACTTTGGAAGCCAATCTTAACCAATCAGGATGGAGTCTGAGAAATCTGAAAGACCCGTTTCGTTGAATGGCTCTAGAGAGACTGTGTACCAATTTGCGTGATGTTTGGACAAAATCTGTAGGTGTACTGTGCAAAAACGTGTTTTGCACAAAGCGGCCTCCTGGTGGCGCTATAACAGGCCGTTCTGGAAAGTTTGGGGCAGAGGTTCATGGTTGGCATCCAGGGAGTGTGTGTGCAAAATATGGCATCGACCGGGTTAACAGTGGCCGAGATTAGCTGTTCACGGACACACGGACGGACACACGGACGGACGGACACGCGGACGGACGGAGTGCAAAACATACTCTCCCCACATGCCTTCGGCCTGGTGGAGACAAAAAGGACAAAGTGTATAGTGTGCCTGCACACAACACCATGCGTTGATGCCATGTGTGCATATGTGCAGGCACCCATCACTACGTCCATACAAAAACACTACACTTTGTATTTCTTTTATCTGTATAGAGCGGCGCAGTCCCTCCCCCTTTCAGAATGCATTCTGACCATAGGATTTTCTTTAAGTATTTATTTAAAGACGGTTACGCCGCGGACAAAGCCAACTCGGATCGTGACAAATCATGACAATGAACACAATATTTTGGGCCGATCAAATCATTAGAAAGAAGAAAATAAAGGCAGGAGACAACACTATTTGTTTCGTTTTTCTTCTTATAAATTATTTGATCGGCCCAAAACATTGTGTTCATTGTCATGATTTGTCACGATCCGAGTTGGCTTTGTCCGCGGCGTAACCGTCTTTAAATAAATACTTTAAGAAAATCCTATGGTCAGAATGCATTGCATTTCATTTCCTGGGCCGTTCGTTGTTCTGAAAGGGGGAGGGACTGCGCCGCTCTATACAGATAAAAGAAATACAAAGTGTAGTGTGCCTGCACACAACACCGTGCGTTGATGCCAGGTGTGTGCTTTTATATAGCAGGAGGCAAAACATTAGAAAGAGCCATTGTGTTCCAGGCATGCTTTGTTCTTCAGCCTCTAAGACAGCGATGTCCCACTAATGCCTGTTTTATACTTGGCTGCACATCGTCAGCCATAAACCAGGCGTGACTCACTGGGTGACATGAACCCCTCCTTAAGTTCACCCACCGTCTTCTCCCTCGCCTCCAAGGGCCCAGCGAGGCACTCCAACGTTGAAGCGCTGGGCCCTAGTGGTAAGAGGAAGGACTGCAGGGCCCTAGTGGTAAGAGGAAGGACTGCAGGGCCCTAGTGGTAAGAGGAAGGACTGCAGGGCCCTAGTGGTAAGAGGAGGGACTGCAGGGCCCTAGTGGTAAGAGGAAGGACTGCAGGGCCCTAGTGGTAAGAGGAAGGACTGCAGGGCCCTAGTGGTAAGAGGAAGGACTGCAGGGCCCTAGTGGTAAGAGGAAGGACTGCAGGGCCCTAGTGGTAAGAGGAAGGACTGCAGGGCCCTAGTGGTAAGAGGAGGGACTGCAGGCAGACCCGTGGATTCATGAGGAGGAAACCCCCGTGCAGCTGGGCTTTAACCCATTCTGACCTGAGATCAGATTCATACGAGGTTTCCACTGGACACACACTGGTCTGATTAACCCATTCTGACCTGAGATCACATTCTAGAAATGTCAGTCGCTCTTCGATTTTTCAAAAATAGCAGACCTACAAGCTCGTATCGCGCCACTCGGTGGCGCGATATGAGCTTGTAGATCTGCTATTTTTCAATAGGTAAAGCATAACATGATGCCGACACCAAAATGGGTGCCCGGTCAGAATGGGTTAACATTGAGCGCTCGGTTGCACTTCCGCATTGGACCACCAAAATGTGGAGGTCCAAATGCGGAAATGCGCGCAAAAAGGCGGAAATAGATGGTCCCTCCGGCTGCTTCAATCAAAACTCCACTGAGCAACTTCCACTGACATGAATAGCGGAGGGGGCGGAGCTTGGCACCAGATCAGTCTCTATCCTTTTAACCCATCTAGTACAGGAAGTGCCTTAAAAATAAAGGCTATAGAGTGCCAGAGTTGTCTGATCGCTTTTACTTTGAAAGCCATGAAACAGGAAACACTTGCCTAAAAAAGTTGACTTTACAAAGATACCTCACATCCCCGATCATCTTAATATATTGTTTTACGCTCCAAAAAGCGTTCATATTTTGCGGGAGAGACGGATGAGGAGCAGAAATGAAGCGCCAGCATATCGCTCTATTCATCACCACGGAGAGCGCCCTGGATTAGGAGATACGAGTCATTCTTTCCGCCACGCTAACATGGGAGTCAATAACAAGCTAATAGTTGCACTGAGCGTTAGCATACGGCAAGCGAAAAGCAAAATGCCAAAAAAAAATAATAGGAAAATTCCTAATATTCTTGCGTCGCTGGGACGTCGCTAGGACGTCGCTAGGACGTCCTCACACGTCAGAGGCACCAATCTTTCGGGATCCTTATGACGTTCTCAGACGTCCTATGTATAGAATCTGTTAATACTCTATTGATGTCTTGTATAGACGTCTGTGTTTCCGAGGCCACCGTCTCCCTGGCTGTCTCTAGCTTTCTCAACACGCTGCCATGGGTGGTCCTTTCTCAACACGCTGCCATGGGTGGTCCTTTCTCAGCACGCTGCCATGGGTGGTCCTTTCTCAACACGCTGCCATGGGTGGTCCTTTCTCAACACGCTGCCATGGGTGGTCCTTTCTCAACACGCTGCCATGGGTGGTCCTTTCTCAACACGCTGCCATGGGTGGTCCTTTCTCAACACGCTGCCATGGGTGGTCCTTTCTCAGCACGCTGCCATGGGTGGTCCTTTCTCAACACGCTGCCATGGGTGGTCCTTTCTCAACACGCTGCCAGGGTGGTCCTTTCTCAACACGCTGCCATGGGTGGTCCTTTCTCAGCACGCTGCCATGGGTGGTCCTTTCTCAGCACGCTGCCATGGGTGGTCCTTTCTCAACACGCTGCCATGGGTGGTCCTTTCTCAACACGCTGCCATGGGTGGTCCTTTCTCAGCACGCTGCCATGGGTGGTCCTTTCCCAACACGCTGCCATGGGTGGTCCTTTCTCAACACGCTGCCATGGGTGGTCCTTTCCCAACACGCTGCCATGGGTGGTCCTTTCTCAACACGCTGCCATGGGTGGTCCTTTCTCAACACGCTGCCATGGGTGGTCCTTTCTCAGCACGCTGCCATGGGTGGTCCTTTCTCACCACGCTGCCATGGGTGGTCCTTTCTCAACACGCTGCCATGGGTGGTCCTTTCTCAACACGCTGCCATGGGTGGTCCTTTCTCAACACGCTGTCATGGGTGGTCCTTTCCCAACACGCTGCCATGGGTGGTCCTTTCTCAACACGCTGCCATGGGTGGTCCTTTCTCAACACGCTGCCATGGGTGGTCCTTTCTCAGCACGCTGCCATGGGTGGTCCTTTCTCAACACGCTGCCATGGGTGGTCCTTCACATGCAGACTGAAGCCGTTACCATAACTCCATACGCCCTGCCCCAATCGTGCCGCGAGCCCCTCCTGTATTCAGCAATAGTGTAGATTTTCATCTTACATAAACATTACATTGAAATTCCCATTGACAATGAATGGAGAATTCTACGTCATACTGTATGTGGACGAGCAAATCGGCTTACTGTCTGTTTTCCTCCTACACAAACAGTACATTCCCATTGACAATGAATGGATAATTGATAAGAGCGCCCCTCACTTCACACAGGTGTGATTTTTGCCCAATCTACACCACATCTTCTGACTGAACTTATATCTCTCTCTCTCTCTCTCTCTCTCTCTCTCTCTCTCTCTCTCTCTCAGATAAGAGGATGACAGGAAGGGAGAAAACACAGTGTAGGGAGACGTCAAAGGGTGAGAATGAAGGAGAGAGGCGTGGGAGGAGGCGTGGGGGAAATAATCTCTCTGTTCCTATAGCAGACATCACCTGTGGCTGTGAAGCAGGAGCCTTAGACATGTACTGCATTTTTAAACTAGTACATCATGCTTTATTATATTGTTGCAATAAATTACTCTTCATTCTTCACCGCCGCGCTCTGACTTTAGGTGCGTTACCCGTTCAAAACACATAAAATAAATAACGGTAGTGTGAACTGACACTGATGAAGGCTGGATAGCCGAAACGTTTGTCTCCTGTTCAAAAATGAAATACATTGTTGAACTGCAGTCTTGGTGTGTGCGACCCACTATACCGTTGTATTGTTGGGAAGGGAATTGAATACGGTAGAATAGTAGAATATGGGTAAACAAAGCCCTTCTTACTTTTAAGTTACTTCAATGAAAGAGAAAATGTGGCATTTTAACCACTTTCAACCTGACGTCGATATTCTGAGCATGTCATATATTCAAAGATGTTTTCGCCACATTTTCACGATTTAAAAAAGAATAGCAGATCTACAAGCTCGTATGAGCTCGACTGCACTATAGAGCGCCGAAGTCCTGACGTCACTCGCTCATCCCCTCCATTCCCCTGGTTCTAAAGTCCTGACGTCACTCGCTCATCCCCTCCATTCCCCTGGTTCTAAAGTCCTGACGTCACTCGCTCATCCCCTCCATTCCCCTGGTTCTAAAGTCCTGACGTCACTCGCTCATCCCCTCCATTCCCCTGGTTCTAAAGTCCTGACGTCACTCGCTCATCCCCTCCATTCCCCTGGTTCTAAAGTCCTGACGTCACTCGCTCATCCCCTCCATTCCCCTGGTTCTAAAGTCCTGACGTCACTCACTCATCCCCTCCATTCCCCTGGTTCTAAAGTCCTGACGTCACTCGCTCATCCCCTCCATTCCCCTGGTTCTAAAGTCCTGACGTCACTCGCTCATCCCCTCCATTCCCCTGGTTCTAAAGTCCTGACGTCACTCGCTCATCCCCTCCATTCCCCTGGTTCTAAAGTCCTGACATCACTCGCTCATCCCTTCGATTCCCCTGGTTCTAAAGTCCTGACGTCACTCGCTCATCCCCTCCATTCCCCTGGTTCTAAAGTCCTGACGTCACTCGTTCATCCCCTCCATTCCCCTGGTTCTAAAGTCCTGACGTCACTCGCTCATCCCCTCCATTCCCCTGGTTCTAAAGTCCTGACGTCACTCGCTCATCCCCTCCATTCCCCTGGTTCTAAAGTCCTGACGTCACTCGCTCATCCCCTCCATTCCCCTGGTTCTAAAGTCCTGACGTCACTCGCTCATCCCCTCCATTCCCCTGGTTCTAAAGTCCTGACGTCACTCGCTCATCCCCTCCATTCCCCTGGTTCTAAAGTCCTGACGTCACTCGCTCATCCCCTGAGTCACTCATATATGATACAGTCTGTTTCTAGTGAAAATGTAACTAATTCAGCAGCAGTAACAATAGAGTTTCCTCTCATGCAGTTGATATCCATGAGTGAAACGGCCGGGATGACATGTTTATAATGAGGCAATCTAAAATCCTCCCATGGGGATTATTTACAATGCAAATAAAAAGAACATGAACCCGTAGCCTGGGCCGTGGCTGAGCGGTCCAGGCACCTTGGCAGTGTGCCGCGGGTTCGACTCCCGATCCCGACGGCCTTTACTGCATGTCACCCCCCCCCCCCCCCCATGTCCTGTCAGACTACCGTCTGTCCCTCTATCAAAACATTTAATAAAATAAAGGCGAAAGCAAAAATAAAAATAAAAAGTACATGAACCCGTGGATAAGAAAGAAAGAAAGTTACTATGTTTACCTGCAGGGTAACTGGACTAAGCTCAAGAACTTGTTTACAGCCAGGCCCTGCTCATAGAACATTTCATGGTAGGGGTTCAATGCCTTGCTCAAGGGCACTTCAGCGGTGGTAATTTTAACGTGCCGGTCCGGGGATACGAACTATAGCGACCTTCACGATGTCAAGACCGTTCCACAAACCGTTCGGCCAGCGCTGCCCCATTTGGATTTGCGCTCTCTACCGATATTGTCGTCGGACTTTGGGCGGGGTCTCTATCAGCCAGCTGTGAAGGTTCTACACCGTTGAAATAGGAGCCGTGGTGGGGAAGCTGGACTCAAGCTGTTGTCAGGACCGTGGTGGGGAAGCTGGACTCAGGCTGTTGTCAGAACCGTGGTATAGTTTAAACACCATGTGGTTTTTATAGTATAACTATATTGCTCTCCAATTGACCAGCCAGAAGTGCCTCTAATTTCCCTTTGAATTCCTGCGCTGCATTATCAACGGTCTCATTAAATTGCACTCCATACCATACCGGCATGCAGAATGGAGAAATGTGTAAAAAAAAAATTTAAGAAGAAAAAAGAAGTTATACAGCTGGTCTTCTCACTAAAAGCAGAGTCTGGGAAAATGCCTCAAGTGTTTCTGGAATGCTTATAATAATTACACAATTATTATAATTGAGACTCTCCACTCATGATGGCTTCTTTTAGTGTCCCATCCTTATCAGGGCCGTAGCTGACCATTTGGTTGCCCTACTCGTAGGATATTTGTGCTGCAGCTTGTAGGTCTGCTATTTTTGAAAAATCGAAGAGCGACTGACATTTTTAGAATCTGATCTCAGGTCAGAATGGGTTCATCAGACCAGTGTGTGTCCGGCGGAAACCTTGTATGAATCTGATCTCAGGTCAGAATGGGTTAATGAGCATCAATAACGACCATCACCTGCATGGGCACAGTCACAGACACATATACAGCTCCCCTCTCCAGGCCTCTACTGTCTCATTTCTCTCCAAAATCATGATTACAGCTGACATTTCTTATCACACACCAGCCCCCCCCCTGAAAATCGATAAATCGATACATATCGTCGGGATATAATATCGATATATCGCGATATACGATATATCGTCACATGCCTAGTATAGCGACGGCACTGATCCTTATCACAGGAGAAAACACGAATGCCTCAAGTCTGAAAAGACAAAGCCAAGGAAGAAAAACACCGCTGGATGTCCGCCCTGAAAATAATTGAAATCCAACATGCTCATGTCACTCATGTCCATAAAAATGAATGACTATACTCTCTAATGTGCACAGTATTAACCCATTCTGACCGGGCACCCATTTTGGTGTCAGCATCATGTTATGCTTTAGCTATTTAAAAATAGCAGATCTACAAGCTCATATCGCGCCACCGAGTGGCGCGATACGAGCTTGTAGGTCTGCTATTTTTGAAAAGTCTAAGACACTTTTAGAATCTGATCTCAGGTCAGAATGGGTTAAAAATTTAACTGTCAGGATGTAATAGACATTTTTAGAATCTGATCTCAGGTCAGAATGGGTTAAAAATGTAACTGTCAGGATGTAATAGACATTTTTAGAATCTGATCTCAGGTCAGAATGGGTTAAAAATTTAACTGTCAGGATGTAATAGACATTTTTAGAATCTGATCTCAGGTCAGAATGGGTTAAAAATTTAACTGTCAGGATGTAATAGACATTTTTAGAATCTGATCTCAGGTCAGAATGGGTTAAAAATGTAACTGTCAGGATGTAATAGACATTTTTAGAATCTGATCTCAGGTCAGAATGGGTTAAAAATTTAACTGTCAGGATGTAATAGACATTTTTAGAATCTGATCTCAGGTCAGAATGGGTTAAAAATGTAACTGTCAGGATGTAATAGACATTTTTAGAATCTGATCTCAGGTCAGAATGGGTTAAAATCAATCCTCAGTATTAGTTTAATTCAGAGAGTGGACCAGTGTACCATGGACCTATAAGGGTCTATTTGGTTCCATTTGTAACATCATTACATTCACCCATTCACACACCAATGGCGGAGGAAACCATGCAAGGCACCAACCAGCACATCAGGAGCAATCAGGGGTTCAGAGTCTTGCTCAAGGACACTTCGACAGTAACTCTGGGGGAGCCCACAGGGTTCGAACTGACAACCTTACGGTTACCATCCAGGCACTCTACCGCTGAGCCACCGCCGCCCCCCCCCAAAACAATAGGCCTGAATCAGCAGTGAGAGTTATATATTATCTCCATTTTAATTAATAATGGTGTTTCAACATGAAACACCGGTCTGAAGTTTCTGAACCAATCAGAGCGTTGCATCCCTTCAGGCGATGGGACGGTAGCTAGGGACGATAGTGTTGCTATACGCAACACGCATGGTGTGTGTTTGTTTACAAATCAGATTGTCGGCCAGCTACACCAGTTTACTGTTATGTGGCTTATTTCTACCCTATAATGTTTTCGGATACATATTTTAGCGTGATGATTAAGTTGAAAGTGAGTAATACACTGTCTGGATGTTATCTTGAATGGGAATAAAAACGGAGGATTTCTGTAATCAGTAGCAGCTGTGCTGGACGGAGGCGCAGTAATGGGGAATTAAACGGGTGAGCTTCATTGTTATTGGCTTTTATCGATGTGTATCTCTACACGTCATCACGCAGCACGTTTTCGTTTTAATACAATCGTTTTTATGGACCTTTGATATAAAAACACACAGAAATGAGAATTTTCCAACTTTTTTGGCATCCATTGTTAGGTATGCCCATAATATGATGACCACGGATATGGTCTAAAAGTGTGAAAAACGTCTTTTTCATTTCACTACACCTTTAACCCATTCTGAACGGGCACCCATTTTGGTATTAGCATCATGTCATGCTTTAGCTATTGAAAAATAGCAGACCTACAAGCTCATATCGCGCCACCGAGTGGCGCGCTACGAGCTTGTAGGTCTGCTATTTATGAAAAATCTAAGAACGACTGACATCTTTAGAATCTGATCTCAGGTCAGAATGGGTTAATCAGACCAGTGTGTTGTCCAGTGGAAACCTCATATGAATCTGATCTCAGGTCAGAATGGGTGAATGAGTCTCACCTGAGATGGGTTTGACCCTGACCTTGTAGCCCTGCACTGGTCCATCAGCCTCCTTCCACTTCATCTGCAGTCGGTCCTCCGACAGCACTGTGAGCTTCAGACGGCCTACCGAGAGAGAGAGACAACACTGTGAGCTTCAGACGGCCTACAGAGAGAGAGAGAGACAACACCGTGAGCTTCAGACGGCCTACAGAGAGAGAGAGACAACACTGTGAGCTTCAGACGGCCTACAGAGAGAGAGAGACAACACTGTGAGCTTCAGACGGCCTACCGAGAGAGAGACAACACCGTGAGCTTCAGACGGCCTACAGAGAGAGAGAGACAACACCGTGAGCTTCAGACGGCCTACAGAGAGAGAGAGACAACACTGTGAGCTTCAGACGGCCTACCGAGAGAGAGACAACACCGTGAGCTTCAGACGGCCTACAGAGAGAGAGAGACAACACTGTGAGCTTCAGACGGCCTACCGAGAGAGAGACAACACCGTGAGCTTCAGACGGCCTACCGAGAGAGAGAGACAACACTGTGAGCTTCAGACGGCCTACGGAGAGAGAGAGACAACACTGTGAGCTTCAGACGGCCTACAGAGAGAGAGAGACAACACTGTGAGCTTCAGACGGCCTACGGAGAGAGAGAGAGACAACACTGTGAGCTTCAGACGGCCTACGGAGAGAGAGAGACAACACTGTGAGCTTCAGACGACCTACCGAGAGAGAGAGACAACACTGTGAGCTTCAGACGGCCTACGGAGAGAGAGAGACAACACTGTGAGCTTCAGACGGCCTACAGAGAGAGAGAGACAACACTGTGAGCTTCAGACGGCCTACGGAGAGAGAGAGACAACACTGTGAGCTTCAGACGACCTACCGAGAGAGAGAGACAACACTGTGAGCTTCAGACGGCCTACGGAGAGAGAGAGAGAGAGACAACACTGTGAGCTTCAGACGACCTACCGAGAGAGAGAGACAACACTGTGAGCTTCAGACGGCCTACGGAGAGAGAGAGAGAGAGACAACACTGTGAGCTTCAGACGGCCTACCGAGAGAGAGAGAGACAACACTGTGAGCTTCAGACGGCCTACGGAGAGAGAGAGACAACACTGTGAGCTTCAGACGGCCTACGGAGAGAGAGAGAACACTGTGAGCTTCAGACGGCCTACAGAGAGAGAGAGACAACACTGTGAGCTTCAGACGGCCTACGGAGAGAGAGAGAACACTGTGAGCTTCAGACGGCCTACAGAGAGAGAGAGACAACACTGTGAGCTTCAGACGGCCTACAGAGAGAGAGAGACAACACTGTGAGCTTCAGACGGCCTACAGAGAGAGAGAGAACACTGTGAGCTTCAGACGGCCTACAGAGAGAGAGAGACAACACTGTGAGCTTCAGACGGCCTACAGAGAGAGAGAGAACACTGTGAGCTTCAGACGGCCTACAGAGAGAGAGAGAACACTGTGAGCTTCAGACGGCCTACAGAGAGAGAGACAACACTGTGAGCTTCAGACGGCCTACGGAGAGAGAGAGACAACACTGTGAGCTTCAGACGGCCTACGGAGAGAGAGAACACTGTGAGCTTCAGACGGCCTACGGAGAGAGAGAGACAACACTGTGAGCTTCAGACGGCCTACGGAGAGAGAGAGACAACACTGTGAGCTTCAGACGGCCTACGGAGAGAGAGAGACAACACTGTGAGCTTCAGACGGCCTACGGAGAGAGAGAGACAACACTGTGAGCTTCAGACGGCCTACAGAGAGAGAGAACACTGTGAGCTTCAGACGGCCTACAGAGAGAGAGAGACAACACTGTGAGCTTCAGACGGCCTACAGAGAGAGAGAGACAACACTGTGAGCTTCAGACGGCCTACAGAGAGAGAGAACACTGTGAGCTTCAGACGGCCTACAGAGAGAGACAACACTGTGAGCTTCAGACGGCCTACGGAGAGAGAGAACACTGTGAGCTTCAGACGGCCTACGGAGAGAGAGAACACTGTGAGCTTCAGACGGCCTACGGAGAGAGAGACAACACTGTGAGCTTCAGACGGCCTACGGAGAGAGAGAACACTGTGAGCTTCAGACGGCCTACGGAGAGAGAGACAACACTGTGAGCTTCAGACGGCCTACAGAGAGAGAGAGACAACACTGTGAGCTTCAGACGGCCTACGGAGAGAGAGAACACTGTGAGCTTCAGACGGCCTACGGAGAGAGAGAGAGACAACACTGTGAGCTTCAGACGGCCTACAGAGAGAGAGAGAGACAACACTGTGAGCTTCAGACGGCCTACGGAGAGAGAGACAACACTGTGAGCTTCAGACGGCCTACGGAGAGAGAGAGAGAGAGACAACACCGTGAGCTTCAGACGGCCTACAGAGAGAGAGACAACACTGTGAGCTTCAGACGGCCTACGGAGAGAGAGAGAGAGACTTGTTAAGGGTGTGTGTGTGTGTGTGTGTGTGTGTGTGTGTGTGTGTGTGTGTGTGTGTGTGTGTGTGTGTGTGTGTGCGTGCGTAGGTTAGGTGGTAGTGTTTGTGTGCATGTGTGTGTAGCCAGGGACCCCCATAGAGAACAGCCATAGATTTTCCCATTCCATCAAGGTTTATTAAGAATGTACCTAATCTTATTTATTTCATTCTGTGCATATATATATATATATATATATATACTCGTATGTTTGGGCTTATGGACACACACACACACACACATGTACATTATGCTTTTGTTTTCATCCTGTGCACACACAGCACCGCGTGGCCAATCTCGGCTGTTGTAAATGTGTTTTTTCGAAAACAGCAGGTCGACAAGTTAACAGCATGTCCCAGTGCGACACGACGTGAGTCAGTGGATGTTTTAACTGTTCCTCATTTTGCCTTCAAGGACCTCTGGATGTGCACGAACACAACCTCGAGATCCAGTGGTTTTAGTAGGTAGTTGTTTGTGCATGCGTGCATGCATGCATGGGTGCATGCATGGGTGCATGCATGGGTGCATGCGCGTGTCGTTTTGCTAGTCCGTAGTCAGGGTTTTCGAACCCCAGAAGGCCAATAGGGGGAAGGTATGGCCATCCTATATAATATAGGCTACACACCAAGATCAAATAAAATGTCCGGATGAGCGCTCGGCTTTTGTTTCCTTTTCTTTTGCTGCGGTTGTAAAGAGTCTCCTCCATGAACATGAAGTCCTTCCATTCCTGGAAGAACTTTCTTCTCCCCCGGCGGCATCAAACACGCCTCTTGTTTTGGTGCTCATTTACATAATGTTCCGACAGAGGGGTTTTCCCAACAACCCCCGTCTTTCATGTGTCCTTGTCCTCGGGGCCCTCCGTCCATCAAAGACCGGCCCTGTCCTCTCCTCTCTCTCTCTCTCGTCTGCAAACGGGAACAGGAAGCTTGTTTTTGGGGTTGGGGTTTTGGGGGGGGGGGGGGGGGGGGACAGGATGGTCGGGGTCAGAGGTCACATCAGAGGACCCCCCCCCCCCCACAGTGCTATACAGTATGTATGTGGAGGGGTTTGCATGGGTGGGGGGGGGGGGGGGCACAGCACAGCGGAAGGAAGGGAAGTTGGACGAGGAGAGGAGACGCAAAAACATGAATCACACTAAGTACGGTACTTCAGCTCCTCTCTGTCGACCCTCAGCACTCAACAGCACCGTTTCTGACTGCAGTGAGTGTGTGTGTGTGTGTGTGTGTGTGTGTGTGTGTGTGTGTGTGTGTGTGTGTGTGTGTGTGTGTGTGTGTGTGTGTGTGTGTGTGTGTGTGTGTGTGTGTGTGTGTGCGCTATAGGCGAGGGGCCTATATAAAAAGGCCTCCGCATCCTCTTCAGCGCCCTGGCAGAGGATCAGACGCGTTCTGGAGGGATTTCAACTTGGAGGTCAAGGCCTCTCCGTGCACCCACTAACAACAACAGCAGACACAGACAGACATGACAAACAGACAGACAGACAGACAGACAGACAGACAGACAGACAGACAGACAGACAGACAGACAGACAGACAGACAGACAGACAGACAGACAGACAGACAGACAGACAGACAGAGCAGCAGCTGGCAGTGAGTGGTCGTTATGGTTTTACTTCAGGAGCAGTCATTAAATACGCATCAGTTTTTTTCCTCTTCCGTGATAAACAATTACACGCACAGAGCCTCACAACATTAACCCTGTAACTACAGTACATTAGGACCCCACGGAGAAGAACAGGCTTCTATTCTATCTAACATTAACCCTGTAACTACAGTACATTAGGACCCCACGGAGAAGAACAGGCTTCTATTCTATCTAACATTAACCCTGTAACTACAGTACATTAGGACCCCACGGAGAAGAACAGGCTTCTATTCTATCTAACATTAACCCTGTAACTACAGTACATTAGGACCCCACGGAGAAGAACAGGCTTCTATTCTATCTAACATTAACCCTGTAACTACAGTACATTAGGACCCCACGGAGAAGAACAGGCTTCTATTCTATCTAACATTAACCCTGTAACTACAGTACATTAGGACCCCACAGAGAAGAACAGGCTTCTATTCTATCTAACATTAACCCTGTAACTACAGTACATTAGGACCCCATGGAGAAGAACAGGCTTCTATTCTATCTAACATTAACCCTGTAACTACAGTACATTAGGACCCCACGGAGAAGAACAGGCTTCTATTCTATCTAACATTAACCCTGTAACTACAGTACATTAGGACCCCACGGAGAAGAACAGGCTTCTATTCTATCTAACATTAACCCTGTAACTACAGTACATTAGGACCCCACGGAGAAGAACAGGCTTCTATTCTATCTAACATTAACCCTGTAACTACAGTACATTAGGACCCCACGGAGAAGGACAGGCTTCTATTCTATCTAACATTAACCCTGTAACTACAGTACTTTAGGACCCCACGGAGAAGAACAGGCTTCTATTCTATCTAACATTAACCCTGTAACTACAGTACATTAGGACCCCACGGAGAAGAACAGGCTTCTATTCTATCTAACATTAACCCTGTAACTACAGTACATTAGGACCCCACAGAGAAGAACATATCATACATTAACCCTGTAACTACAGTACTTTAGGACCCCACGGAGAAGAACATAATTATGTACTTCTGGCCCCGGCGTTATGTTATGTGGAGGGTTGTTTTTGTCTCTCTTGAATAGTTTTCATTTAGTTTTAGTTACATTTTAGTCACCTGGAATGTTTTAGTGTTTTTACTCTTAGTTTTAGTCGACTAAATATCATAAGATTTTAGTCGACTAAATCTACGGTTGATTTGGTCGACTAAAATGTATTTTGTCAGGCCTTGATGCTGTCGTAATGACTGTTTTTACACTTGCTGAAAATAGCCGATCTACAAGCACACAAGCGTTGTGAGCTTGTAGATCGGTTATTTTCAGCATGCAACCAAGTGTAAAATGACTCATACTTGATCTCTTGTCCACTAGTGCCTTCCTAACATTTTAGTCTAGTTTTTATTTGTTGACAAAATTGTCACTATATGTAGTCTTAGTTTTAGTCATCATAGCTTAGTTTTCATTTAGTTTCCATTTAGTTTTCATCAGTGAAAAAAGGTAGTCGCCGAAAACTGTGGAGGTAGATGTAATGCTGCTTGCATATTGGATTTGTCACGACTAAAACAGTGTACGAGGGCGGGAGATTTCTGAACATAGACATAGATATAGAATTGCCACATGCCTCTCATTTTCACAGCGGAGACAAAGAAATAATACAAATGCCAACAAACTAACTTAACTTATAGGGCACATTCAGCAATAATATGCTCTGAGAATGAGATTCTACCATGATTTGGGACTGCTCTGGCTTTGACTTACCTAGAGCTCTGAACGCTCAGTTCATTTGCAAAGCTTCCACATTGCCATTTTCATCTCTTTTAACCCATTCTGAGTGGGAACAACCCCTTTTGGTGTTTTAAGCATTATGTTATAATTTAGCTGTTGAAAAATAGCAGATCTACAAGCTCATTCTGCTATTTTTGAAAAATCTTGAAAATGTGGCGCAAATCTTTGAATATTCTTTCATTCTAAAAAAAAGAAACAAAGTGTCAGGGCCGAATGTTTGTCTCAGTCCAGCCCTGTGTATGCAGACGAATGGAAGCAAACGAAGATGATGATGGTAAACGTGGTACCTTGTCCATGGACCCCAGAGGAAGAAGATGATAAATGTGGTATACCTTGTCCATGGACCCCAGAGGAAGAAGATGATAAATGTGGTATACCTTGTCCATGGACCCCAGAGGAAGAAGATGATAAATGTGGTATACCTTGTCCATGGACCCCAGAGGAAGAAGATGATAAATGTGGTATACCTTGTCCATGGACCCCAGAGGAAGAAGATGATAAATGTGGTATACCTTGTCCATGGACCCCAGAGGACAGAAGCAGCAGGAGGAGGAGGACGGTGACCAGGCAACGTAGCATCAGTGAGAACGGTGAGGATGATGATGATGGTGATGAAGATGAAGATGAATACAGGAGGCGTGGTGGAGGCATGGTGGTGATGGCTGGAGCCTGGAAGAGACATTAGATCTTCACTTACACTGTTGTTTTTGGCAGCACATTTTTATTTTAGTTTTAGTCGTTAGTCTCTTGAACAGTTTTAGTCACATTTTAGTCACCTGGAATGTTTTAGTGTTCAGTCAACTAAATATCTAAAATGTATTTTGGCAGGCCTTGATGCCGTCGTAATGACTGTTTTTACACTTGCTGAAAATAGCTGATCTACAAGCTCATAGCGCGCCACCGAGTGGCGCGCTACGAGCTTGTAGGTCTGCTATTTTTTGAAAAATCAAAGAACGACTGACATAGAAACATAGCTTTTTCAGAAAACTGTCAGGATGTAGAAGACATTTTTTTTAGAATCTGATCTCAGGTCAGAATGGGTTTTAAAACATAATCAAGAAAAGAACACTCTGCCATTAGTGGAGTTAGTTATGATGTTTCCACCTGTGACAAAGACTCACGCTGTATGAAATGTCTCGACACAACCTTTCCCATGGGAAGCCTTTTTATGGCCTCCTCAGTCGGTCCCAGAATCACAGTACAGGTGCTGCAGAGCTGGACTCCATTACAGGGAGCCTCTCCAGGTACTAATGATACCTAATATAAACACTCACACAGCACTTCAAGGGGCCATAACCGGGACACACCTCCCTCAAGGGCCATAATGCTAACACTTGACAAAGAAAGAAGCACACAGGGGTTTGGAGACAGAATGCATGTATGGGTGACTATGGTTTGAACTCTAGCTGTGCCGACCTGAGATCAGATTCTAAAAAATGTCTTCTACATCCTGACAGTTTTCTGAAAAAGCTATGTTTCTATGTCCGTCGTTCTTCGATTTAAAAGAAAATAGCAGACCTACAAGCTCGTAGCGCGCCACTCGGTGGCGAGCTATGAGCTTGTAGATCTGCTATTTTTCAATAGCTAACGCATAACGTAATGCTAACACCAAAAGGGGTTCCTACCCAAAATGGGTTAAGCCATTTACTGTAGACCTGAGGTCGATTTCTTTTTTAAAGGCTTTTAAATCGTGAAAGTTTTCTGGAAAACCTAGATGTTTCTATGTCCTCAGTGGTGTTCAACTTTTTGTATGCCAATTATCTGTATTTGGAGTGGAGAGTGGACCCCCATCTGAAAATATGTTGTTCCAGAAGCAAGGATTTGAGTTAAAAATGTTCGCTCTGAAAGAATATATATATATTCAAAGATTTGCGCCACATTGTAACGATTCTTCAAAAATAGCAGATCTACAAGCTTGTACAGCTAACAGTACAGACTACATAGTCTGTACTGTACTGTCCAATCACACACTACATAGTCCGACAGCCAATAGTCAGACTACCAACAGTCCCACTATTCAGCAGCTCGCTTGGTCTTCAACCAGCCAAAGTTCTCACATGTCTCCCCCCTGCTCCGCTCCCTCCATTGGCTCCCGGTCGCTGCCCGCACAGAATACAAAACTCTGATGCTGGCATTCAAAGCAACCAAAGGTATGGCTCCCCCATATCTTACAAGTATGATTGAACCCTACAAACCCTCCCGCGCACTCAGATCAGCCAACGCAGGGAAACTGGAAGTACCCTCACTAAAAACGCCGGGACAACGCTCCACACGTCCCAAACTCTTCTCCCTTCTGGCTCCAAAACTGTGGAATGCACTTCCCATTGCAGTCAGAACTGCAGCATCACTCCCAATCTTCCGCCGTAGCCTGAAAACCCACCTTTTCAGACTCCATCATGGCCCATAGCACTTACCCTACCCCCTTAGATAGCATTTCTGTTGACTTAGATAGCATTTGATACAGACTTATAGCATGTTATG
Source organism: Protomyctophum parallelum (assembly GCF_964188405.1). Taxonomy (NCBI): domain Eukaryota; kingdom Metazoa; phylum Chordata; class Actinopteri; order Myctophiformes; family Myctophidae; genus Protomyctophum; species Protomyctophum parallelum. Next base: position 51,617,322 of record NC_139705.1, on the reverse strand, counting down.
TAGACAGCACTATAATTGTATTGTATATAGTCATAGCACGCCATAGTACATATGTATAGCATAGTAGTGAATATGTATAGTTTATTATGTATAGTGTATGTATAGTTTCATCATATAGATATTCCACTGTTACCTTCTTAGCTTACGCATGTTTCATGATAAATGCTTTCATGTGATGTATTCCCATGCTTTTGTTCTTGCTTAATGTAAGTCGCTCTGGATTAAGAGCGTCTGCTAAATGCCTAAATTGTAAATTGTAAATTGTATTCCTATAGTCCGACAGCCAATAGTCAGACTACCAACAGCAGCACTCCGTTCAGACTAGTGGCCTAGCTTGTGGTTAGAGTGTCGGCCCTGAAACTGGGAGGTCGGGGGTTCGATCCCCAGCTGGGTCACACCAAAGACTGTAAACATGGGACCCAATGCCTCCCTGCATCCCTCAGCATCAAAAGGTTGGATTGGGGGGTCAAATCTACTAATGATTCCCGAGCGCGACGCACGCTGCGGCTCACAGCTCACAGCTCGACGCACGCTGCGGCTCACAGCTCACAGCTCGACGCACGCTGCGGCTCACAGCTCACAGCTCGACGCACGCTGCGGCTCACAGCTCACAGCTCGACGCACGCTGCGGCTCACAGCTCACAGCTCGACGCACGCTGCGGCTCACAGCTCACAGCTCGACGCACGCTGCGGCTCACAGCTCACAGCTCGACGCACGCTGCGGCTCACGGCTCACAGCTCGACGCACGCTGCGGCTCACAGCTCGACGCACGCTGCGGCTCACAGCTCACAGCTCGACGCACGCTGCGGCTCACAGCTCACAGCTCGACGCACGCTGCGGCTCACAGCTCACAGCTCGACGCACGCTGCGGCTCACGGCTCACAGCTCGACGCACGCTGCGGCTCACGGCTCACAGCTCGACGCACGCTGCGGCTCACAGCTCGACGCACGCTGCGGCTCACGGCTCACAGCTCGACGCACGCTGCGGCTCACAGCTCACAGCTCGACGCACGCTGCGGCTCACAGCTCACAGCTCACAGCTCATTTTGACCCAAGAGATGGGTCAAATGCAGAGAACAAATTTCACTGCGGTAACGTAATCATATGACTTTGACGGGTCTGATGTTTAGCCCCTCCAATGGATGGCTTTTGAAGATTACCTCATATGGCAGCCAATTCTATGGACTTTTGATGTTTGTTTAGGGCGTGAGACGCCATGTGGCTGATATGAATACAGTGGGCGGCCCCTCACGTCACACGAGTGTGATTTCTATATGACGGTACAGCAAGAAATAGCCCCAAATATAGTGAAAATAGACACACGTAGTGAGTTTGTAGATCAGCTCTATTTTTGCTACTTTTGAGTTTTTGCCTATAAAATAGGGATGTAAAAGAGACTCAGGGCTGTATTTTGTGTGTCTTAAGTACCAGGTCTTATTACTTAACTTAAGACGTGGAGGCGTGGCCAATGCTCTTTGGCCACTCAGGATAGCCAAATGACATTGACCACGCCTCCAGGTCTTAAGTTAAGTAATAAGACCTGGTACTTATAAGACACGCAAAATACAGCCCTTAGTCTCAATGTGTGTTTCACTGGTTAAATAAAGGTTCAATATAATAAATCAAACTAAAATACCCTGCAGGGCTGTGCTCACACTGACATGCTGTATTCCAACAGGGAGCAGTAGGATGTTACTGTGCTCACACTGACATGCTGTATTCTAACAGGGAGCAGTAGGATGTTACTGTGCTCACACTGACATGCTGTATTCCATCAGGGAGCAGTAGGATGTTACTGTTGGCTTAGATAGCATTTGACTTAGACTTATAGCATGTTATGTAGACAGCACTATAATTGTATTGTATATAGTCATAGCACGCCATAGTACATATGTATAGCATAGTAGTGAATATGTATAGTTTATTATGTATAGTGTATGTATAGTTTCATCATATAGATATTCCACTGTTACCTTCTTAGCTTACGCATGTTTCATGATAAATGCTTTTATGTGATGTATTCCCATGCTTTTGTTCTTGCCTAAATGTAAGTCGCTCTGGATTAAGAGCGTCTGCTAAATGCCTAAATTGTAAATTGTACTGTGCTCACACTGACATGCTGTATTCCAACAGGGAGCAGTAGGATGTTACTGTGCTCACACTGACATGCTGTATTCCAACAGGGAGCAGTAGGATGTTACTGTGCTCACTCTGACATGCTGTATTCCAACAGGGAGCAGTAGGATGTTACTGTGTTCACACTGACATGCTGTATTCCATCAGGGAGCAGTAGGATGTTACTGTGCTCACACTGACATGCTGTATTCCAACAGGGAGCAGCAGGATGTTACTGTGCTCACACTGACATGCTGTATTCCAACAGGGAGCAGTAGGATGTTACTGTGCTCACACTGACATGCTGTATTCCAACAGGGAGCAGTAGGATGTTACTGTGTTCACACTGACATGCTGTATTCCAACAGGGAGCAGTAGGATGTTACTGTGTTCACACTGACATGCTGTATTCCAACAGGGAGCAGTAGGATGTTACTGTGCTCACACTGACATGCTGTATTCCAACAGGGAGCAGTAGGATGTTACTGTGCTCACACTGACATGCTGTATTCCATCAGGGAGCAGTAGGATGTTACTGTGCTCACTCTGACATGCTGTATTCCAACAGGGAGCAGTAGGATGTTACTGTGTTCACACTGACATGCTGTATTCCAACAGGGAGCAGTAGGATGTTACTGTGCTCACACTGACATGCTGTATTCCAACAGGGAGCAGTAGGATGTTACTGTGCTCACACTGACATGCTGTATTCTAACAGGGAGCAGTAGGATGTTACTGTGCTCACACTGACATGCTGTATTCCATCAGGGAGCAGTAGGATGTTACTGTGCTCACACTGACATGCTGTATTCCATCAGGGAGCAGTAGGATGTTACTGTGCTCACACTGACATGCTGTATTCCATCAGGGAGCAGTAGGATGTTACTGTGCTCACACTGACATGCTGTATTCCAACAGGGAGCAGTAGGATGTTACTGTGCTCACACTGACATGCTGTATTCCATCAGGGAGCAGTAGGATGTTACTGTGCTCACACTGACATGCTGTATTCTAACAGGGAGCAGTAGGATGTTACTGTGTTGTGTGTTCACACTGACATGCTGTATTCCATCAGGGAGCAGTAGGATGTTACTGTGCTCACACTGACATGCTGTGTTCCAACAGGGAGCAGCAGGATGTTACTGTGCTCACACTGACATGCTGTATTCCAACAGGGAGCAGTAGGATGTTACTGTGCTCACACTGACATGCTGTATTCCAACAGGGAGCAGTAGGATGTTACTGTGCTCACACTGACATGCTGTATTCCAACAGGGAGCAGTAGGATGTTACTGTGCTCACACTGACATGCTGTATTCCAACAGGGAGCAGCAGGATGTTACTGTGCTCACACTGACATGCTGTATTCCAACAGGGAGCAGCAGGATGTTACTGTGCTCACACTGACATGCTGTATTCCAACAGGGAGCAGTAGGATGTTACTGTGCTCACACTGACATGCTGTATTCCAACAGGGAGCAGTAGGATGTTACTGTGCTCACACTGACATGCTGTATTCCATCAGGGAGCAGTAGGATGTTACTGTGCTCACTCTGACATGCTGTATTCCAACAGGGAGCAGTAGGATGTTACTGTGTTCACACTGACATGCTGTATTCCAACAGGGAGCAGTAGGATGTTACTGTGCTCACACTGACATGCTGTGTTCCAACAGGGAGCAGTAGGATGTTACTGTGCTCACACTGACATGCTGTATTCTAACAGGGAGCAGTAGGATGTTACTGTGTTCACACTGACATGCTGTGTTCCAACAGGGAGCAGTAGGATGTTACTGTGCTCACACTGACATGCTGTGTTCCAACAGGGAGCAGTAGGATGTTACTGTGCTCACACTGACATGCTGTATTCCAACAGGGAGCAGTAGGATGTTACTGTGCTCACACTGACATGCTGTATTCCAACAGGGAGCAGTAGGATGTTACTGTGCTCACACTGACATGCTGTATTCCAACAGGGAGCAGTAGGATGTTGCCACTTCGCTTACAGACACGTTTTCCAAGCTAAAGGCATAACATTAGTCCTCAAACATCACACTCGTCTACAAGGCATTCTTTGCTGCAATTATGGGCACTTTGTTTGTTGCTGTAGAGACACACCCATTAATCACAGGAAAAGACACCCTTTGCAGGTATTTCTTTATTTAACCTATTCTGACCTGAGATCAGATTCATACGAGGTTTCCACTGGACACACACTACTGGTCTGATTAACCCATTCTGACCTGAGATCAGATTCATACAAGGTTTACACTGGGTGGCGCGCTACGAGCTTGTAGATCTGCTATTTTTCAATAGCTAAAGCATAACATGATGCAGAACAGTTAACCAGTAAAGTCACATTGAGACTACGGCTGCATCCGAATTGCTAGGGTTGTTCCCTACTCCCTACCGGCTACCCCCCATACGGGGATCCAGACTCTAGTGGACTCTATAGTGATGATTTCGGACAATACTCCCTGTATGGTGAGCACCGACTCTGACGTCAATATCAGTAGAGGGCGCTGTAGGTCCGCGGGTTCATGTACTTTTTATTTGCATGAAATCCCCATTTAGGTTTTTTCAGATCGCCTCATAAAGAACTGTTTGAAAAATAAACAAATCATCCCGGCCGTTTCACTCATTTGGATATGAAGGATCAACTGACTACAAGAAACCAGTCAAAACGCTGCTGCTGAATTTTCGCTAGGAACAGACTGTATCAAATAAGTGACTGCAGGCTGTCACCTCCCTGCAAGGACAATTTTTTTTAAGTTTTAAATTCATGAATGAATAAAGAAAAAATAGGTTAATGAAAATATGTTTGCAGGCATTTAGGCCTATATGTCTATGATAAAAAGGTTATTTTAAAATAACATAGGCCTATGAAAAATAGCCGATCTATAAGCAACGCGACGTCCGTGTTGTGAGCTTGTATCGGTAAAGAATTACCAAAAGTAGCCGATCTACAAGCTCTGCTCACAATAATAATACGGACGTTTGGTGTTAACAGAAACAGCAGTCCAATAAATGACTGCCTACATAATGAAGTTTTAATGTATTTATCGCAATTCAATGAAATAATGTTAGATAGCATATTTTTTCATGGCAGGAATTAATTAATATTAATAAAACATATGTTCGGACACAATTAATGTGTCTCACATGCATGTATTTAGCCTACGTTTGTGATAAAGAATCTCACAAATATATTCTACAGCAAGCAACTGATTCCTCTCCTAACGTCATGCGCTGGGCCTGGGTGATACAATGGATCAGTAATACTATTGCAAATGAGTAATTTATTATAAATAAAATAAAACAATTTCAAATAAATGCACAGATCATTTGTCTCGAGATCTGTAGCTTCGAGATCCGCCAGGGAAGGGAAAACGAAAGTTTAAAAAGTACATTTGTGTTGAGTTCTTTCGCTGGTTCAACTTCTGCCTCTTCTGAGCTGGAGCGCAATGAGCGCATGCATGCAGAAGCAGCGCACGTGCGCAGACGCGTGCATGTGCGCTCAAGAGCGAGCTTGAGCAATGCATTATGGGGCAGATTTGCTTCGCTGTGTTTTTGTAGTGACCATCGGATGCTCCCTACAATTCCCGGTGCATTGTGGGATACTTCAGTCCACTATGTTAGGGTGCAAAAATGCTCACTACACATTCGGACACTACAACAAAATGGCGGAACGCCAAAGTAGTGCACTATATGGGGCATAGGGAATGAATTCGGACGCAGCCTACGTCTCTTTTACAAGTGGGAACTGAAGGCCAAGAGGCAGAAAACAAAATTACACTTCAATACCACATCATCAATGTTCCATTTTGAACCAGCAAATACAACATCCATAATACACCTTAAAGTACCTATGCATAAGGCCTAAAAAAAAAAACTTTGGTTTCCGATTGGCTGTCATTTTTGGGCTGAGTAGGTAGGGAATTTATTTTATTTTATTTTTTTATTTTATTTTTCGTGGGAAAGATGGGTAGCAAGGAATTTATTTTATTTTATTTTATTTTTTTATTTTTTCGTGGGAAGGATGGGTAGCAAGGATTTTTTTTAACTTTTTTTTTCCTACGGCAATGATGGATAGGCTTCTTTTTTAATAACTTCAATATTTGCCTGAAATACCATCTTTTAAATAATGAATGGTTCAAGTACACATAACACTACGTCTACATGCCTACAGCTAAACATTTGAAAACTTTGAATAGAATGTCCACACACTGGTTGAATACTTAATACGCATGTTTCATGATAAATTATTTTTATGTGATGTATTCCCATGCTTTTTGTTCTTGCTTAATGTAAATCGCTCTGGATTAAGAGCGTCTGATAAATGCCTAAATTGTAAATTGTACTGTCTTACAGTAACTAGAAGGCTCTGACAGTAATGAAATGCACAGTCACGTCAAACTGCTGCGCCTCCTCCTGCCTGCAACTCAGTTCATTTGAACTGTGGAATCATGGCAGGTCTAAGACTACATTTGCAAGCCCCTATTTTATTTAGTTGCGCCTGTGTTTTGGGTAGCCCTGGTCCAAGGCTTACAGCGAGCCTCTCTCTGACGCCTTGTGGAAGTACCTTCCACAGCCCTCTGGTCATATTTCCACTCCCGTGCGCTGTTTTTCTAATACCAGCAAATAAACAAAACGACGAAACCACTCACCGAAACAAAGCCTGCTAGACCTTGGTAAAAGTCGATTCTCAAACCTGGGAACCGTCTCAGGTCCCCAGTTTCTCTCTAAAATGCACTTTGTGCCATTTTAATAACGCAATGTACCCTGAATTTAAGCACAGTAACGCTATCCTACACTCCGCAGTAATGTGATCTTGGCGGTTCGCGAGTGTAGGATAGCGTTACCGTCCTTAAATTCAGGGTACATTGCGTTATTAAAACGGCCCAAAGTGCATTTTAGAGAGAAACTGGGGACCTGAGACGCTTCCCAGGTTCGAGGATAGACTTTTACCAAGGTCTAGCAGGCTTTGTTTCGGTGAGTGGTTTCGTCGTTTTGTTTATTTGCTGGTATTAGAAAAACAGCGCACGGGAGTGGAAATATGACCAGAGGGCTGTGGAAGGTACTTCCACAAGGCGTCAGAGAGAGGCTCGCTGTAAGCCTTGGACCAGGGCTATGTTTTGGGGTGGCATGAATCTTTCATGCTTGTAAACATTGTGAAATCAAATCACGCGTACTTCATTTATTGGCCATCCAGTTTTAGGTAACGGTGGTGTCAGCAACAACCCACCTAACGTAAAACAACCTCTGCTTTCCAGCTCATGTTTTGACATAAAAAGTTAGAACGTGTTGCTGGCATCAACATAGCTAGCTATAGTGCTAGTTATTAAAAGAAAAAAACATAGCTAACGTTAGCCCCATATGTGCCCTCTCCTCTCCCTACGCTCATTCTGTAGCTCCTCACATCTCAGGGCTAGATACCGAAAGTCAAACATGCCCAGCACGCACCCAGCCTGGGCGCCTAGAGGCTCCAGGGTGGGGGGGGAAGAGTATGTCGGCTGAGATGATAGTCCATTTATCCGCTCGGTCGTGTCTCCCTTCTGCGGACTTAAACCGACACCGGCACGGTTTCACCTCCTTAATTATGTCTTCAAATGTTTTTGTACTCAATCGTATGATCTGTTGCGGTGCTTTCACGGGCAGTGGACAGACACCGTGCACAGGTCCATGCTGTATGTTGTCACTGTTGTGTTGTGCGTCTCCTCGCGATGACGCATTCCAAAACATTTGCGCACGTGATATTTTAGACGAAAGAAAACTTTATTTTGACTTTGCGCGTCCCAATGGTCTCATCAAAGATAATTTGAATTTGAATAAAGACCTTTTGGGTCTTACTCGGTCGCATTCTGAGCTTCTTTTTTTTTTCTTTTTTTTTTCCACCAAATGCCAATAAAATAATATGAGTCGCGCATATTTAATAGAGTCGGTCGGCAACCGGAAACCAACGTTTTTTTTTCTTAGGCCTAAATACAACATCCATAATACACCTTAAAGTACCTATGCATAAATACAACATCCATAATACACCTTAAAGTACCTATGCATAAATACAACATCCATAATACACCTTAAAGTACCTATGCATAAATACAACATCCATAATACACCTTAAAGTACCTATGCATAAATACAACAAGTCACCTGTCCTACTTTTTTTAGTAGCAGGGCAAAATACACAATCTACACGATCTGAGCCGATATAATAAATATATACATGAACATAGGCTAGTACATATCCAAACATGTGCAGGGACTATATACATCAAAGATGATCCTTTTGAAACTTCTCAAGGGAACTTTCAAAGCCAGTTTTAGTCTGGACTGTAGATCATTCCACCACCAAGGTATTGCTGCATTATCCTCAGAAACCACTGTCACGGTTTCCCTCTGCAAAGGGAAGGCCTCCAGCCACAAACCACCCAAGGCTTTCTTTGGAGTTAAACCATTCTGAGCGGGAAGGGAACCGCTTTTGGTGTTTTAAGCGTCATGTTATATTTTAGCTATTGAAAAATAGCAGATCTACAAGCTCATAGCGCGCCACCGAGTGTCGCGCTACGAGCTTGTAGGTCTGCTATTTTTGAAAAGTCGTGAAAATGTGGCACAAACCATTCAATATATTCTTTCAGAACGACATTTTTTTACTAAAATCTTTGCTTCTGGGGGGTCCCTGGAACTACATATTTTGAGATGGGGGGTCCGTGGCCCAATAGAGATAATTCTGGGGGTCCTTGACGTGAAAAAGGTTGAGCACCACTGACATAGAAACATGAGGTTTTTCAGAGAACTATTAGACTTTACTATTAGACTTTTTCAGTCCAAAATGGGTTAAATTAACAGTAATGATGTTACTGTGTACTCTCCCAAGTATATACAAGGAGTATATATGCAATGTTTTGAGTTGATTATTTAAAAGCCCTATGGAACTCTGTTAACACCATTACCCTACCTCTCTAAACATAATAGAAAGAGGAACATAAAATGGCTGACTGGTCTGTTAGCCATAGATATGGCATATAATGTACATCTGCTCTGTATTGGTGGTGGGTCACAAATACCGTAGTTTTTGAGTGTAGAAGGGAGTTCCAACCGTGCCTCTAGCCTATAGCAGGCCAGTCTGGTGCGTCTCAGAGGCCTCTAGCCTATGGCAGGCCAGTCTGGTGCGTCTCAGAGGCCTCTAGCCTATGGCAGGCCAGTCTGGTGCGTCTCAGATGCCTCTAGCCTATAGCAGGCCAGTCTGGTGCGTCTCAGAGGCCTTTAGCCTATGGCAGGCCAGTCTGGTGCGTCTCAGAGGCCTCTAGCCTATGGCAGGCCAGTCTGGTGCGTCTCAGAGGCCTCTAGCCTATGGCAGGCCAGTCTGGTGCGTCTCAGAGGCCTCTAGCCTATAGCAGGCCAGTCTGGTGTGTCTCAGAGGCCTCTAGCCTATAGCAGGCCAGTCTGGTGTGTCTCAGAGGCCTCTAGCCTATGGCAGGCCAGTCTGGTGCGTCTCAGAGGCCTCTAGCCTATAGCAGGCCAGTCTGGTGCGTCTCAGAGGCCTCTAGCCTATGGCAGGCCAGTCTGGTGCGTCTCAGAGGCCTCTAGCCTATGGCAGGCCAATCTGGTGCGTCTCAGAGGCCTCTAGCCTATGGCAGGCCAGTCTGGTGCGTCTCAGAGGCCTCTAGCCTATAGCAGGCCAGTCTGGTGCGTCTCAGAGGCCTCTAGCCTATGGCAGGCCAGTCTGGTGCGTCTCAGAGGCCTCTAGCCTATGGCAGGCCAGTCTGGTGCGTCTCAGAGGCCTCTAGCCTATGGCAGGCCAGTCTGGTGCATCTCAGAAGCAGGACAGATAACATGCGAACTGACGAAGATGTAACTTACACATCGAAACGTTTTTCTTTTTACTTGCACCCTGTTATAATAAACCCTGTTATAATAAACCCTGTTATAATAAACCCTGTTATAATAATCTAAGGGCCTAAATCGTCTGAGCTACTCCAGTGCCTTCTGCTTCTTGTTCGCACCTTTGTTTTTTTTAGTATAGTTTCCAATGTTGCAATATCCACTGTCCACATGGATGATATAAGATCATTCTACAAGTCTGGTTCTGAATTATGATCAATTTCCAGACGATTATATCATGATGTTTATAATGATAAATATCTATGTTAGCATTCCTGAGATACTTTCTAAATTTATAATGATAAATATGTTAGCATTCCTGAGATACTTTCTAACTTGGGCAATGATGTGTAGGCTGGTGCTCTTTAGAACGGAGGAAGAATGCAAGTCTTCTGACATTTTGCCCGTGTGAATAAAAACATTGTTCAACAGTCAGAAGGCACATGATTACAGTACGTACAGTACACAGAAAATAGCTGCTTCTTCATCACACGGCAGCCATACCTGAATATAATATCTATTCTATTCTATAGAACATGAATCTTGTTTTAATCCTTAACCCATTCTGACCGGGCACCCATTTTGGTGTCGGCATCATGTCATGCTTTAAGCTATTGAAAAATAGCAGATCTACAAGCTCATATCGCGCCACCGAGTGGCGCGATACGAGCTTGTAGGTCTGCTATTTTTTGAAAAATCGAAGAGCGACTGACATTTTTTAGAATCTGATCTCAGGTCAGAATGGGTTCGTCAGACCAGTGTGTGTCCGGCGGAAAACCTCGTATGAATCTGATCTCAGGTCAGAATGGGTTAAAAAAAAGGAAAAATCACACCTGTGTGAACTCTCCTCTCTCTCTCTCTCTCTCTCTCTCTCTCTCTCAGGCAACAGTGCAATAATACTATCTCTCTCTCTGTGTTTCTGGCAAACAGCGCCCCCTACTGGTACTCAGTCATACTTTTACATTATTTTGAGTGGTTGCACCACTCAAAATAATACAATAGAGCACGCACATCCACTAACTAAACGACACAGACAGAGGTAAAGAAAATAAGTTCTGCACACTGGATCTACATCAGATGATGAAGATCTGTGAGGCTTAAATACACACTGGATCTACATCAGATGATGAAGATCTGTGAGGCTTAAATACACACTGGATCTACATCAGATGATGAAGATCTGTGAGGCTTAAATACACACTGGATCTACATCAGATGATGAAGATCTGTGAGGCTTAAATACACACTGGATCTACATCAGATGATGAAGATCTGTGAGGCTTAAATACACACTGGATCTACATCAGATGATGAAGATCTGTGAGGCTTAAATACACACTGGATCTACATCAGATGATGAAGATCTGTGAGGCTTAAATACACACTGGATCTACATCAGATGATGAAGATCTGTGAGGCTTAAATACACACTGGATCTACATCAGATGATGAAGATCTGTGAGGCTTAAATACACACTGGATCTACATCAGATGATGAAGATCTGTGAGGCTTAAATACACACTGGATCTACATCAGATGATGAAGATCTGTGAGGCTTAAATACACACTGGATCTACATCAGATGATGAAGATCTGTGAGGCTTAAATACACACTGGATCTACATCAGATGATGAAGATCTGTGAGGCTTAAATACATGTTTAAGCTTTGGAGCTTATATTCCAGTGTGCGGACCTTATTTTCTTTTCTATGAATCCTCTATAACATCCTGTGTGGGGTCACTCACATAAGAGTGTTCTCACTTTTAACATGGTGTCCTGGTTACGCCGGTATGGGAATCTCTCAGACAGCCACAGATAAAAAACAAGCTCGCCCAGGACGGACGTCAGTCAACCAGACAGGCTAGTACGAGCATTGGAGACAAACAATTGCAACTTCAGGACATATACACAACCGCTCCATAACCAAACTTCAGGACATATACACAACCGCTCCATAACCAACTTCAGGACATATACACAACCGCTCCATAACCAACTTCAGGACATATACACAACCGCTCCATAACCAACTTCAGGACATATACACAACCGCTCCATAACCAACTTCAGGACATATACACAACCGCTCCATAACCAACTTCAGGACATATACACAACCGCTCCATAACCAACTTCAGGACATATACACAACCGCTCCATAACCAACTTCAGGACATATACACAACCGCTCCATAACCAACTTCAGGACATATACACAACCGCTCCATAACCAACTTCAGGACATATACACAACCGCTCCATAACCAACTTCAGGACATATACACAACCGCTCCATAACCAACTTCAGGACATATACACAACCGCTCCATAACCAACTTCAGGACATATACACAACCGCTCCATAACCAACTTCAGGACATATACACAACCGCTCCATAACCAACTTCAGGACATATACACAACCGCTCCATAACCAACTTCAGGACATATACACAACCGCTCCATAACCAACTTCAGGACATATACACAACCGCTCCATAACCAACTTCAGGACATATACACAACCGCTCCATAACCAACTTCAGGACATATACACAACCGCTCCATAACCAACTTCAGGACATATACACAACCGCTCCATAACCAACCAGGCAATTCAGATTTACACCCTCTTCGCCCCAGTGTTGTTTTTGGCAGCAAATTTCTATTTTAGTTTTAGTCATTAGTCTCCTGAATAGTTTTCACTTAGTCTTAGTCACATTTTAGTCACCTGGAATGTATTAGTGTTTGTCGACTAAATGTCATAAGATTTTAGTCGACTAAATCTACAGGTGATTTAGTCGACTAAAATGTATTTCTGCGGGCCTTGTTGCCGTCATAATGACTTATTTTACACTTGCTGAAAATAGCCGATCTACAAGCTTGTAGATCTGCTATTTTCAGCATGCAACCAAGTGTAAAATGACTTATACTGGATCTGTTGTCCACTAGTCCCTTCCTAACATTTTAGTCTAGTTTTTATTTGTTGACGAAATTGTCAGTATATTTAGTCTTAGTTTTAGTCACCATAGCATAGTTTTAATTTAGTTTCCATTTAGTTTTCTTCAGTGGAAAAGGTAGTCGACGAACATTTTTCGTCTTTGTTTTAGTCGACGAAAACAACACTGCTTCGCCCTGAATTTGACTTGTGACCATCAGAAAGGAGGCTTAGAATGAAATTAGCAACAAAGAAAAGAAGGGTTACAAACAAGACTTTGTTTGTGCCAATGCCAACTGCTGTGGACATTTTAATGCGTTTGTTGTATTTTATTTTATGTAATGTTGTTCTCATTGTTGTAAAACTGGCTGCCGTTGTGCCAAAGACAAATGTACAGTTTATGTTAAATTTAATGGACAATAAAGTTTTCTCTATCTCTATCTTTAAGAGGTCAGTAAATTAAAGTGTCAAGATGGTATATTTATTTGCACAGTAAAAGTGAGTCAAATTCCATATACTGGAGCACATGTGCTGCATCAGGGACGTTTACCGCTGTAGTGCCGAAATGATTTCGGCTCGTCAGAAATTTTCAGTAGCACCGAAGAGCCGACTTTAGGACGGTACCCCCCCCACGGTACCCCCCCCCCCCCCCCCCCCCCGAACCTCAAATGGCGTCACATTGTAGGCTCAACCGAACCGGCTTTTATTCGGCTCTAGAATAGGAGTATGAATCGCGCCAAAGAAATGCACATGATGCCACTCCTTTCCCTTTCCTTTCCTTCCATGCCATGCCGGACGGAAGGCAGCATTCAGGAGAATTGCTTTTTTTCCCCTCGAAGTCTCCTGAACTTGAACACAGTATATTTTGCGTTGAACAAACTTGTTTAGAAATACATGTCGTTACACACCTGCATCTCCACTAGATAAAGAGTGATGGGTTGCGCCCCGAAAATAGCAGATCTACAAGCTCTCAACGCGTCGCAGTGTGACGCGTTGATCTTGAGCTTGAGCTTGTAGATCTTACGGGATTTCAGCCCCTGCCCCTCTAACACTCTCTGCACTTGCCTGTGCTGCACGATGGTTCCTCTCAGCTTTTAGGTACACGCTCAAAAAGTTTAGCAGACCGTGTATTCTACTGTATTTACTATATTTCACATCTTCTCTTCTTTCCTGCACGGTTCAAATAAATCATATCGCAGGAAAGAAACTGGAAATTAGGCTGTGCTTGTAGCCTTCTACATACAAACTGCTCATAAAGTATTCATTCAGTCAATGAGTTCGGACCTGGCTGTGACCTCCCGAGGCTAACCGAAACCGTGCCCAAATGTGGACCCAGTCATACGTCAATATAACGTCATAGATGACTGACGTCACATTTTTTAATCATGGGTGTGTGTAAAGCAAAGTTACTATGTTTACCCAGGGTAACTGGACTAAGGAAAGGAAAGGTACCATGTTTACCCAGGGTAACTGGACTAAGGAAAGGAAAGGTACCATGTTTACCCAGGGTAACTGGACTAAGGAAAGGAAAGGTACCATGTTTACCCAGGGTAACTGGACTAAGGAAAGGTAAGGTACCATGTTTACCCAGGGTAACTGGACTAAGGAAAGGAAAGGTACCATGTTTACCCAGGGTAACTGGACTAAGGAAAGGAAAGGTACCATGTTTACCCAGGGTAACTGGACTAAGGAAAGGAAAGGTACCATGTTTACCCAGGGTAACTGGACTAAGGAAAGGAAAGGTACCATGTTTACCCAGGGTAACTGGACTAAGGAAAGGAAAGGTACTATGTTTACCCAGGGTAACTGGACTAAGCTCAAGAACTTGTTACAGCCAGGCCCTGCTCATAGAACATTTCATGGTAGGGGTTCAATGCCTTGCTCAAGGGCACTTCAGCGGTGGTCATTTTAACGTGCCGGTCCGGGGATACGAACTAGCGATTTTCCGATATCAAGACCGCTCCGCAAACAGTTCGGCCACCGCTGCCTCACACGATGGTTCCTCTCAGCTTTTAGGTGCTCAAAAGACAGATGAAGACACGATGGTTCCTCTCAGCTTTTAGGTGCACGCTCAAAAAGACAGATGAAGACAAGACTCCCCACGGCTGATGAGAGTCCAACACTATTTAACAAGCATCCATCATTGTACGTGACGTGACCGCTGCTGCTCTCATCTTTTTCCATGTCTCAAACGCGGCATGCAGCAACATGCCTGATTATTGTAAAAAGTCTGGGAGGGCAGATATCCTACATGTCTGTCTGTCTGTCTGTCAGACACAGGAGAATAATGGCTCTGTTACGCAATACGAGTCCATGACAATCGATCCAATTGTCGAGAATACCAGAGGGGTGTCGTAGTGGTGCCTCCTTTTTGTGTGCCCCCCCCCCCCCCCCTCCTTTGAGATTTCTGGATGACAACTTAAGCCGTTCAAAACGGGAACCCCCTTTTGGTGTTTTAAGCATTATGTCATACTTTAGCTATTGAAAAATAGCAGATCTGCAAGCTCATAGCGCGGCACCGGGTGCCATGCTACGAGCTTGCAGATCTGCTATTTTTTTTAATCGTGAAAATGTGTAGCAAATTTGGAATATATATTCTTTCAAAGGGAATTTTTGCTTCTGGGGGGTCCCTGGAACTACATATTTTCAGATGGGGGGGGTCCATGGTTCAAATACATATAATTTGAGGGGTCCTTGACATGAAATAGTTTGAGGATTACTGACATAGAAACAATAGGGTTTTTCCAGAAAAGGCATTTGTAGAATCGGTCTAAATGGGTTAAGATGCCTGACTATGACAGTAAGCTATGTACTGTACTGTACTGTACTGTACACCCAGGGGCATAATGTGCTTCATTTAAATTATTTCACCATATGTGGAGATGAAGGTTAATTACTAGGAAGTGCACAAAATGGACATGTTCACTCAGGCTTTAACTGTGTTGAGCGTGCACTATACATTTCTGCATCAAATCATTCCACTTTGATTTAGGAAATTAGTATAACCAGTTTCTGACAGTAGCCTACTACTACTGATAACCAAAAGTATAAAACGTTTTATCAAAGAACTGGACTGGACTGCAGACTTGCAAAGAAAAGACACCCAAGGTAGCTCTAACTTTGATGAAAACATATGTAGTGATGTATTTTGGGCAAGGCAACATGACCAATTGGCAATTAATGCCTGTTGACCAGGTCTTTCTTTATCTCATTTTATAAGACGGGATAACTTAATTAACCAACCCAAGCCAGCTTTTAGTGTAACTTATAGCCTTTCCCATGCTGTGCATTTCTATAAAAAGCAGTGCTCACTTTTACACACACTCTTTCTGGATTTACTGCGTCGGAAAAACATGACACCGCTTATGGTGTGAACTCCAATAAAACAAGCAGCAGGTCTCAGGTCATGCAGGTGTTGGTGATGAGTTGACTCATGATGGGACCCAATAAGTTCCCAACACAAATATCTAGCCGTACTAAAGCCCCTATGGACTCAGATAGTTTTAGTTTATCATAAAGCTCAGCCAACATGCTGACCACTGACCAGTTAGTTCTGTCGTGGTTTACGTTTATAAAACGTCAAACTTGCCACTATAATGTGGCCAAGTTGGAAAAAGCGCAATGGACAATTTAACCTCACATGATGCAGGCAAAGAGTGAGTGTTTACTGTTCAGACTTCAGAGAACCACGTTTGGTTTCAATGAAGACAGACAGACAGTCCATGGCTAAATAACAGAGGAGAGCCTCTCCTCTGTATATCTCCCACATTTAAGGACAGAAAACTATATATTAGCGAGTATAGCGACAACTATAAATGCACATATCATTTACAGTATATATATACACAACATGCTGCAGGTGAGAGAGGAACTGTATAGCCTTACCTGGTGGTGGACTTTTCGCGTGCGCCTGGCTGCGTCTCGGTTCAGCGGAGGAGCGACTTTCCGCCGTGCATTCCAGAGGTGGGATGTCAACAGTCACTATGGTCTCCACTACTATAACTCCCCCACCCAGCGGGCTGTCTTCTCTTCTATCGGCCCAGACCAGTTCAAACCCTCTATCATGTAATGTGATCTCTCTCTCTCTCTCTCCTGCTCAATGGGCGTGGTGGGAGGGAGGCTGGGAGCTGCACACTCATAGGAAAAGTATAACATTCACTAATACAGCAAACAAGTCTCAACTGACTGCGAGGCGAGTTATTATTATGCGTCAAAGCAGTGGCGTGCACAGATAGACACTAGGGGGTGCTAGAGCGCCCCCTGCCCTTTTGGCAATGTGCTCTTTAAAAAGAAAGAAAAAGAAAAAACGTTTTATTTTTTTTCTTAATTTGAGTGGACCATGCGGTGACATTGATCCAAAAAAACGCTTCTACTATATTATTTAGGCCCCCCACAATCTAAAGCTATGTTTCTATATGTCAGTGGTTCTTCGATAAAAAAAAAATAGCAGACCTACAAGCTCGTAGCGCGCCATGAGCTTGTAGATCTGCTATTTTTCAATAGCTAAAGCACCAAAATGGGTTCCTGCCCGAAAATGCGCTGCACAAGGTGCCCTTTTTTTTCACTTGAGCACCTGCCCCTCTAAATGTCTGTGCACGGCACTGCGTCAAAGGAAAAGTCTGATAAGGAATCTCTCTCTGTCAGCAGCATAGGCTATAGCTATTGCCTCAATGGTTTGGTTTGACTATAGAAACGATATTTTACTTGGAGGCAGCTCCTTTTGCAACTTTAGGAATTATTAGGCGTCACTGTCGGATAGATAATTTGTGATGATGCTCATGGAAATGGAAAATGGAAAAATGGTCCTTAATTGCTCATGCAGTGCTGCTGAACGGTTTATTATTCAGCACCCCATCTGCAAAAATAAAAGGGGAAATGTAGCACGTTTGTGTAGAAGAGGAAATTGTATTATAGCATATAGTGCAGCAGCTTTAAGTGGTTAAATTACATGCCTATATTTTCCCAAGTAGAGTCATGTACAGTAGTGCAGTATGTAGGCCTGCATACATTTGTCTTTGAAATGTAGTGGAAGTATACAAAAATAGCCTACTGGAACAAAAATCACGGCACTCCATCTTTAAACCTTGTAAAAATGTTCATGTCTGATGAGGAGAGGATAAACAAACATAATCGGATTAAGGATGTGAGAATATGGTTACAGTCACCATAGGACACAAGTTACAACACATGAAATGTAGGCCTAACTAACCAACTACACAAATAATTAGTACTGCAATGATGTTATTAATGTATAGCCTACTATAGAAAGCCAAATCAAATTATACTGTATGCCTGCAGTATGTAGGCCTACATTACATTGATTTCTTGTCATCTTTTTACTTGACTTGAGTGATATATATAACACTTGGTGATGTGCATTCTCACATATCTGACATTGATATAGGGTAGGCTATGTCAAATGTAATCCACTTCATAATTCATTGTCATAATGCGAGCAATTGCCACATTTTAAGTAATTCAATCGCACTCTATTATTTTTATATATTTTTTCTTATCCCATGATTTTGTAACCCATTTTTCACCCCTGTGTCAATCATCTAATGTGATCCTGGGCTCTACACACCCTCCACCAACCTAGTCCCCATATATGGGGGACAAGGGGAGACCAACCTAGTCCCCATATATTGGGGACAGGGGGAGACCAACCTAGTCCCCATATATGGGGGACAAGGGGAGACCAACCTAGTCCCCATATATGGGGGACAAGGGGAGACCAACCTAGTCCCCATATATGGGGGACAAGGGGAGACCAACCTAGTCCCCATATATTGGGGACAGGGGGAGACCAACCTAGTCCCCATATATGGGGGACAAGGGGAGACCAACCTAGTCCCCATATATGGGGGACAAGGGGAGACCAACCTAGTCCCCATATATGGGGGACAAGGGGAGAGCAACGGACTTGAACTCATGCTTCCTTCATGCCTGAGTGTCCAAGTCGCTCCTTTACACCTGACAGGGGGAATCGCACTCTATTATTGATGATGTTATACCTAACAAAAATGAATTTGTAAACTTCTCTATGCCATTTCAGTGATCTGTTTACATCATGGTCTGTTTACATCATGTGATTGTGTTGTGTAGTAACATTCTACTGGTACAGATCCATTAAAACCTCCTCCTGGGTCACTCATGTGACTTATCCGACCATTGAGGCTTGTTTGTGGGTCACAAGCAGGTCACAAGTTCCCCTGGGATCAAGGGTTTCCATGGCAACCAATAACCATATTGATATCCATATCCAACACCTTCTTTGGGTCCTCATATTTGCACGCACGCACGCACGCACACACTCACACTCACACTCACACTCACACAGTGCATTTATAGTAGGATGAAATGCCCACATACGCTACTATGCTGCAAAATGGTAAATGGTGCATTTATATAGCGCCTTTATCCAAGGCGCTATAGATTGTGCATTACATTCACCCAATTCACACACATTCACACACCTTTACATAGATGTGCATTACATTCACACACACATTCACACACCTTTACATAGATAGTGCATTACATTCACCCATTCACACACCTTTACATATAGATAGTGCATTACATTCACCCATGCATTCACACACCTTTACATAGATTGTGCATTACATTCACCCATGCATTCACACACCTTTACATAGATAGTGCATTACATTCACCCATGCATTCACACACCTTTACATAGATAGTGCATTACATCCACCCATGCATTCACACACCTTTACATAGATAGTGCATTACATTCACCCATGCATTCACACACCTTTACATAGATTGTGCATTACATTCACCCATGCATTCACACACCTTTACATAGATAGTGCATTACATCCACCCATGCATTCACACACCTTTACATAGATTGTGCATTACATTCACCCATGCATTCACACACCTTTACATAGATAGTGCATTACATCCACCCATGCATTCACACACCTTTACATAGATAGTGCATTACATTCACCCATGCATTCACACACCTTTACATAGATTGTGCATTACATTCACCCATGCATTCACACACCTTTACATAGATTGTGCATTACATTCACCCATGCATTCACACACCTTTACATAGATAGTGCATTACATTCACCCATGCATTCACACACCTTTACATAGATTGTGCATTACATTCACCCATGCATTCACACACCTTTACATAGATAGTGCATTACATTCACCCATGCATTCACACACCTTTACATAGATTGTGCATTACATTCACCCATGCATTCACACACCTTTACATAGATAGTGCATTACATTCACCCATGCATTCACACACCTTTACATAGATTGTGCATTACATTCACCCATGCATTCACACACACACACACATTCACACACTGATGCCAGAGGAAACCATGCAAGGCACCAACATGCACATCAGGAGCAATTAGGGGTTCAGTGTCTTGCTCAAGGACACTTTGACACCAACTCTGGGGGAGCCCGGGTTCGAACTGGCAACCTTGCGGTTACCATCCGCCCACTCTACCGCTGAGCCGCCGCCCCTGCAAGGATGTGAAGAGGAACTTGTGATGGGTGAGAGCAGAAATCAGTGATGTTTCATTTTTATCCCACGACTTTGTAACCCATTTTTCACCCCTGTGTCAATTATCTAAGGACTGGTTAATAAGAGCATATCGCAAAAATAATAAGCACATCCCCATGTTCCCTCTGATTGGAGTTTGGGTTGGGCATATAGGTTTAATAACACATTCTGGGCGGGAACCCCATTTGGTGTTTTAAGCATTATGTTATACTTTAGCTATTGAAAAATAGCAGATCTACAAGCGCTACGAGGGGGGGGGGGGGGGGGGGGATCCCTGGAACAACATGTTTTCAGATGGGGGTCGACGACCAAATACATCATTTCTTTGGGGTCCTTGACATGAACCACTGATACAGAAACATGAGGTTTTTCAGAAAAAAAGTAATGATTTAGAAGACATTTTTTTTAATCTAAAATTCTAAATGAATGAGAACCTACACAGACGGCCCCACCATAAGTGACTAGAAGTGTCCTTCCAGGAGTAGAGCCACATGACGAGTTAATCTGCTAAATGTATTCAATTATGACGATCAGAGCTTTCCCAATTACAGGACAAGTCAACTCTTATATGTCAATCTAATAAGGAACAAACACAGACGTAATCTGATTGAGGAGGTAGCTCAACATGGTAACATGAAACGCATAGTGAACGACACACATAATGAGGGTGAAGGATGAGACTGGCAGGGCACTGTGTCAGGCACCCAGAACTAGAGGCTGGCACTGTGTCAGGCACCCAGAACTAGAGGCTGGCAGGGCACTGTGTCAGGCACCCAGAACTAGAGGCTGGCACTGCGTCAGGCACCCAGAACTAGAGGCTGGCACTGCGTCAGGCACCCAGAACTAGAGGCTGGCAGGGCACTGCGTCAGGCACCCAGAACTAGAGGCTGGCACTGCGTCAGGCACCCAGAACTAGAGGCTGGCAGGGCACTGCGTCAGGCACCCAGAACTAGAGGCTGGCAGGGCACTGCGTCAGGCACCCAGAACTAGAGGCTGGCAGGGCACTGTGTCAGGCACCCAGAACTAGAGGCTGGCAGGGCACTGTGTCAGGCACCCAGAACTAGAGGCTGGCAGGGCACTGTGTCAGGCACCCAGAACTAGAGGCTGGCAGGGCACTGTGTCAGGCACCCAGAACTAGAGGCTGGCACTGCGTCAGGCACCCAGAACTAGAGGCTGGCAGGGCACTGCGTCAGGCACCCAGAACTAGAGGCTGGCACTGCGTCAGGCACCCAGAACTAGAGACATGAAGTACTGTAAATTGACCCTATTCTCCATATGCAGGCCACAGCCATCTTACCAAATAAGTTAATGGCAAGGTGCTACCTATAGGTGCAACTTCCAATGGCAGCCCATTCATCCAAACAGAAAAGTCCTATCTGACTGCATTAAACAACGTCAAACTCACCAACATTGCAGCTGTACGGGAAGCTTGAATTATTCTCTTTCTATCCTCAAAGGGTTTGTTTCATAAAAATCCACTGTTAGACATGTTATTATGAGCTACTTTGTGTCCTTGCGACAGCTTGGCTGACAACACTGCAGAGCTCAAGAACCTGATGTTGGATATAGGAAATTGTGGAGGGCAGCGATCCAGGAATCCCGAGTTGGTGTTGACTAGAACTCACTCTCGCAGCAACTGAACTGAACTGAACACAAATAATAGAATTAGTACTACAATTATGTGTACCTTAAAAATCCGAATGTGCATTAATTCTTCTCACAACAAAACATTGTCATCAATGTAGGCTATTGTAGTGGACTTGACACATTTCAACATGACTGACAATAAAAAAAATGGATGATGCAAAATTCTCGTCTTCCACTTTATTCATCATCACACGCTTGCATTTTAAATAATTACATCTCGCTCGAACAATCTAAAACATTCAAAAACAGTTTTCCTTTTTAAATTTAAACTGCTTAAAAACAGTTTAATGATAATTAATTCACAATTTCATTTCATAACAGTTGTGTAAAAATGTGGTCTTGATCATGAGTGGTCCCCTGTGGTCAAGTAAACAAGGCACGTTGAGGCTTTGGTCATACCAAAAAAGAAGATAATACACATAATTCAAGTTTTAAACTGTTAGCCATTCATTTTCCATCAAGTCAGAAGGGAAAACTTCCTCAAGACAAGTCCCCCTAACCCATTCTGACCTGAGATCTGATTCTAAAAATGTCTTCTACATCCTGACAGTTTTCATTCTGACCTGAGATCAGATTTTTTTTTAAATGTCTTCTACGTCAGTCGCTCTTCGATTTTTACAAAAATAGCAGACCTACAAGCTCATAGCGCGCCACTCAGTGGCGCGCTATGAGCTTGACAATCGGATTGTGACAAATCATGACAACAAACACAATACTTTGTGCCGATCAAATAATTTGAAAGATGAAAATAAAGGCAGGATATACAACACTATTTGTTTTGTTTTTCTTCTTACTAATTATTTGATCGGCCCAAAACATTGTAATTATTAGTCATGATTTGTCACGATCCGAGTTGGCTTTGCGTAACGGTCTTTAAATAAATACTTTTTGAAAAGCCTCTGGAGAAAATGAATGGAGAATCATTTCCTGGGCCACTCTCCGTTCTGACTGCGACAATAAGATAAAAAGATAATCGTATAGTATAGAGCATACTATACGATTATCTTTTTGTCTAATTGAATTTAAATTCAATCTTTAATTCCCTCTAGACTCCTCCAATGTGCAAAGCAGCACATAGGCCTCCATGCAGTCACAGACATCCTTCTGTCTCTCACAGAATACTGCAAATACACAATATTGAATTATTACTTATTTTAAAACAATATCACACTTTTAAAGTATAGTTCTCTATAGGTCCATCCACTTTTCTCTGTGCAAAAAGAATGGAATACAGACAGATGTGTATATTACAGGAAACTCCCGTTAAACCTTCCAACAAACTCCGGTAAACTCCCGAATTGTACCATCACACCTGTATATTACCGTATATTAACTGTATATGCTGCTAAACTTGAGGTTTACGGGCAAAATACAGTGCCCATAATAATTGCCCGTTAACTCCTCTTTTCACGCACTTAGTTACAGTACAATGTTGATGAACTTTTAGTAGCTATTAAGCAGATGCACTGGTGGAAAAATATACCGATAGTTGCTTCGCACAAGTCTAATAAGATTGAATGAATTCCAGTCCATGTGAGGGAATTCATGTAACTTTGACTCACTCCCAATCTTCCCGCCGTATTCTGAGAAACGCCATAACATACAGTACTGTACATAAAGAAAATGTCTAACCCAGAGAGAGACGACAATTTTCATGTTAAAATTCAACTAGCCTGGCTATAATAATAAGCCAGACCGAATGAACCGAATGCCTGCCGGACGCGACAGTGTGATTTGAGTCTGGTTTATTAGCCAGGCTAAAGATTCAACACCAAGATATTCGATTATTGTTCATGACCAAATCACAACCTGCGGCTATGTCATTGTGATTATAATCCGAGCCAGACCCCTCACATATAAAAGAGCATTTTCAGCAGGCGAATGAGAGGACAATGTTTGGACCCCATTCTCCAGGCATTGACTCTAGCCCATTCTGACCTGAGATCAGATTCATACGAGGTTTCCACTGGACACACACTGGTCTGACGTCATTTTGTAGTCCGTTACGTTACGTCCGTGTCATTTCGTTACGTCCGGGTCCAAGTGGCACCAGCTCCCGTCCGCTTCTCATTGTAAATAGCAATATCTAAACGCGTGAATCTTTTTACATGATTACATGATTTTTCAGAAAGGAAGCCATTGAGGGTTAAAATATTTGAATAATAATGTTTTTTTTATAGCGCTTTTCCAAGTTCCAAGCGCTTCACAACGGTTCGTTCATTCATACATACATCGGGAGGTGAAGCGGCGAACAGTCGACGCCAGCGTCCTCACTTCCCCACATTCACACACCGACGGTGGCGAGCTCACACCGACCGACTCACTGGAGACAACGTAGGGTTCAGTGTCTTTGCCCAAGGACACTTCCACATGTGGACAGGAGGTGGAGCCGGGATTCGAACCGCCGACCCAGGGATCATTGGACGACCGACCTGCTCTACCTCCTGAGACACAACCCTCAATGGCTCAATTTCTGAAAAAGACCTATATTGGTCTTAATGCTTCCAACTCAAGTAGAATTATTAATGTTCTGTATATTTAGAATGTGTGCAGGGTTGAGTATGTTCTATCGAGTATGCATTCATACGATCTCTAATGGGGGATTCAGTCGACACAATGAAATAAAATGGCGATAGTATTCAGTGTGGGGCAAGACGGGCCGACACAGCCAGATTTGGGAGACCTTTGTTGTTGCAAGGAAAGCCTGTAAAATGAGACTTTCGTGGTTGTTTAATTTTACCGTTGTAGTGCCGAAATGATTTCGGCTCGTCAGAAGTTTTCAGTAGCACCGAAGAGGCGACTTTAGGACCGTACCCCCCCCCCCCCCCCCCCCCCCCCTCCCCGAACCTCAAATGACGTCACATTGTAGGCTCTACAGAGCCAAATGACGTCACATTGTAGGCTCTACAGAGCCAAATGACGTCACATTGTAGGCTCTACAGAGCCAAATGACGTCACATTGTAGGCTCTACAGAACCAAATGACGTCACATTGTAGGCTCTACAGCGCCGAACCGACTTTTATTCGAGGATGAATCGCGCCTTACTCTCAGATTTGGTCAGACGACGGAGGGACTCAGTATAACTCTATGGGGACACAAAAGCGACACAAGAGTAGGACCCGGAAGTATCTCAGGAGGTGGGCGCTCACGTCACGGCTAAAATACTGAATACCTGAATCTTGGTTTGCAGCTTGCAGGTATAGCGTGTGGCCCCAGGTTATACAAAGAATGCAGAACATTAATTTGCAGCTAGGAAGTGAAGGAAAGATTACATAAAACATTTCCCAAAATGTTTCTGGTGTATTAGAACGATATACTAAAAAAGTCCCTATTACTGCAATACATGGTACTTAGTTGACACATATTTGTAGCTACATTATTGAATCCCCCCCCCCTAAGGAAATAGTTTGCCTCATACATTAACCCATTTAGGCGTGACGTCGAAATAAAAAAAAACGTTCGCTCTGAAAGAATATATACCTATTCAAAGATTTGTGCCGCATTTTTACGATTTTTCAAAAATAGCAGATCTACAAGCTCATAGCGCGCCACTCGGTGGCGCGCTATGAGCTTGTAGATCTGCTATTTTTCAATAGCTAAAGTATAACAGAATGCTTGAAACACCAAAATGGGTTAACTTGAGGTCCAAACTCGAGGTCAAACCGTCTCTACATAGTTCAAGTGGGCTCACAGAATGTCCAGAGCTTTAGGAAAGGGCCTGAAGATGCAGGTCAAACGTGGTAGAAAAGAGAAGTTGGAAGTTCCTGTTCCCGTTTGCGCTGCTGCTGCTGTATATATACATACGTCGACGCTAGGGGGCGCCATATCCCAAGTCTGTATATATACGTAACCCAACGTGGACTCTGTCTATATAATGGTTGATGCCTACGGGAAGCCTTTAACATTGGTCCGGTTCCCATAGCAACAACGCCCCACCGTTCCAACTATGGGATTGCATATATTCTCAGTGGAAGGGAAGATTTTTCAAACCGTCATAATAACTCTTCTTCTAAAATCGCTGTCCTTTGGTGGGTTTTCTGCCATCCATCCACATTTTGGATTAATTTGTGCCTTTGTTGTACCGCGATTCTGGCGCCATGTTAAAGCTTCTGACGAGAGGAAAGGATCTTGTGTGTGTTTTCCGATGCTGTGTTTGTGTTTGTAGCGAGTGTGTGTGTGTGTGTGTGGGGCAAACACCGTCTATTCAAAGTGAACGTATGCGATGGCCCCTGGAGCTGGCGATTATGCTAACAGCTAGCAGCAATTATAGAGTTAACCCATTCTGACCTGAGATCAGATTCTAAAAATGTCTGTTTGAAACTGACAGTTTTCTGAAAAAGCTATGTTTCTATGTCAGTCGTTCTTCGATTTTTCAAAAATAGCAGACCTACAAGCTCATAGCGCGCCACTCGGTGGCGTGCTATGAGCTTGTAGATCTGCTATTTTTAAATAGCTAAAGCATAACGTAATGCTAACACCGAAACGGGTTAGTACTGCCTCGATGCAACGCTATGAACGATTACATGTAGCAGACAGTAGCAGCAGCCTGTTGCCATTTCCCGGTCATCACGTGATGATGATGATGATGTCAGTGTAAAGTGATTTCCTGTTCCTCGTCTTCGTCCTCGGCGGCCGTGTCCTCGCCATCGTCTCCGTTCTGACGACGGAGCAACGGCAGCTCCAGCTCCGCCTCCGGGCTCTTACTGCTTATCTGACGCAACGTGGGGCCCTTGTCTGAAAACACAGGAAAACCATCACATAAAGATTGGAGATTATACTGGGATGCCCTAAGACAGTTGTTCCCCCCATAAGAGAAGCTTTTTACGGCTCTAGCAGTGATTCTCAACCCATTTAATTTCAAGGACCCCCAGTTTGACATGCATTAGTCTACGGACCCCCATTTAATGGCATTTATATCTCTGGGACCCCCAAATTATATTGTAAAAGCAATGTTAATTTAACTCTGAGAGTGTACACATGGAACCAAATGGACGAGTTAGGGTGCATTTGGTTCCATTTGTGCACTCTCTGAGTTACAGACCCACAAGGGTCCATTTGGTTCCTAACTATCATTTGGCTGGGGACCCCCTGGAACTCCCTCAAGGACCCCTGGGGGTCCCCGGACCCCATCATGGGCTGGGAAGTTCAGGCCCCTTATTACGATTGACAGTACACTTCAATGTTATTGCTGACCATTTTCCAAAGCATGCTGGGGCCTGGTTGATTTTTGTTTTAGGAAACTATACAAAAATAAATCACAAAGCAAATTAGCTTCAGATACGTAACCCAGCACACAAATCCCCCTTTCCCACTCACATGTAAGACAGTAATATCCTGGTCATTTTCAAATTGGCGTCCTGTGGGAATATGCACTGGTTTTATTTTAGGTTTTATTATATTCAATCTCACAACTCCTTAATACCTCCTTACTGCTTACAGGTAATGTTTTACCACAGCTGGAATCGGGGGAAAAGTGTCTATTTGTTCACAATACTGTCATGACAGTGCAAGATCTATCACTTCTATGAATAAACTGTTTCATAAAGACAATGTTGGTTTAAGAGATTTGCTTGTGTGCATTCTGGGGCAGACATAATGGGACAGAGAGAGATGAAGAGTGCTTGTGTGTGTGTGTGTGTGTGTGTGTGTGTGTGTGTGTGTGTGTGCGTGCGCGTGCGTGCGCGTGCATGCATGTGTGCGTGCGTGCGTGAAGTGGCCAAAAGCGAAACTATTGACAGAATGATGTAACTAATAATAATTTATATGCAACGAGTTTTCCCAATTACAATGAAAGTTGGCATTAGGCATTTTGTCCTTTAATCATTCATTCATATATATATATATACATTATGTCTATTAGATTAGTTTTGTCTGAGCTGTTAGAGTAGAGACATCAGAGCTAGAGAAACGTCCAGCACCAATTAAGCAAAAAGAATAGCAGTGTTACTTTTGTTGTAGTGAGTCTTGATGCCGATATGCACAGAGATCCCAGACAGGCACACGGCGAAACCCAGCCAGTTGATAGCAGTCATCTTGTCCCCCATGAACTGTGCTGCCAACAGCAGAGTGCAGACCTCCTGGAGGGAGAAGGAAGGAAACCAGGTTAAAAAACCAGTTCCCATTCTGAACGGGAACCCCTTTTAGTTATTGAAAAATAGCTATAGATCTACAAGATCATAGCACGGCATTTGGTGCCGCACTATGAGCTTGTAGATTTTTTTTAATCATGAATTTTTTTTTGGCCTAAATGGGTTAATAGAATTAGGACAGATCAATGTACAGTACAAAATAACAGGACCACATACATTTCAGTTATTTGTTGATGGTTATCATGCAAAAATTGGTGACAACCAATATTGACAGCAGAAATGCACCTATTTCAACGGTTCTTCCATGTTCAATTCCCATGATGCATTTCAAGGGCAGGCACCAGCCTTGCATGCCCATACAGTCTCTGGTCACCATTTATTTCATCAACCTGATTCTCAGGCATGTTTTCAAGTCAAGGTTGCTACTTTGCGGTGAACAAGGACAACACACACACAGTCACACACCGTAGCTGTACATAAAAAATACTGTACATAAGTACAGTATGTAGGACAAGGAAAGGAAAGGAAAGGTACTATGTTTACCCAGGGTAACTGGACTAAGGAAAGGAAAGGTACTATGTTTACCCAGGGTAACTGGACTAAGGAAAGGAAAGGTACTATGTTTACCCAGGGTAACTGGACTAAGGAAAGGAAAGGTACTATGTTTACCCAGGGTAACTGGACTAAGGAAAGGAAAGGTACTATGTTTACCCAGGGTAACTGGACTAAGGAAAGGAAAGGTACTATGTTTACCCAGGGTAACTGGACTAAGGAAAGGAAAGGTACTATGTTTACCCAGGGTAACTGGACTAAGGAAAGGAAAGGTACTATGTTTACCCAGGGTAACTGGACTAAGGAAAGGAAAGGTACTATGTTTACCCAGGGTAACTGGACAAAGCTCAAGAACTTGTTTACAGCCAGGCCCTGCTCATAGAACATTTCATGGTAGGGGTTCAATGCCTTGCTCAAAGGGCACTTCAGCAGTGGTAATTTTAACGTGGCCGGTCCGGGGATACGAACTATAGCGACCTTCCGATATCAAGACCGCTCCGCAAACCGTTCGGCCAGCGCTGCACACACACCGTAGCAAAGAAAGCACAACAACAAAAAAGCACGTCACCTTGAAGATCCCCGCTATGGAGAGAGTGAGGCTGGACGTCCGGGACACGAGCAGGAACTCCGAGAAGCCCAGTCCGAAGGCCAGCGCGCCTCCGGCACTCAGCGTGAGCAGCGAGGTCAGCAGGGGGGAGAGATGGGTGACCCGGAACAGCTTCTCTGAGCTGCTGAGGCTCAGCCCTGTGGAGGAGGACAGCAGAGGGGGGAGAGGTGGGTGACGAGGGAACAGCTTCTCTGAGCTGCTGAGGCTCAACCCTGTGGAGGACAGCAGAGGGGGGAGAGGTGGGTGACGAGGGAACAGCTTCTCTGAGCTGCTGAGGCTCAGCCCTGAGGAGAAGGACAGCAGAGGGGGGAGAGGTGGGTGACCCGGAACAGCTTCTCTGAGCTGCTGAGGCTCAACCCTGAGGAGGAGGACAGCAGAGGGGGGAGAGGTGGGTGACGAGGGAACAGCTTCTCTGAGCTGCTGAGGCTCAGCCCTGTGGAGGACAGCAGAGGGGGGAGAGGTGGGTGACGAGGGAACAGCTTCTCTGAGCTGCTGAGGCTCAGCCCTGTGGAGGAGGACAGCAGAGGGGGGAGAGGTGGGTGACCCGGAACAGCTTCTCTGAGCTGCTGAGGCTCAGCCCTGTGGAGGAGGACAGCAGAGGGGGGAGAGGTGGGTGACGAGGGAACAGCTTCTCTGAGCTGCTGAGGCTCAGCCCTGAGGAGAAGGACAGCAGAGGGGGGAGAGGTGGGTGACCCGGAACAGCTTCTCTGAGCTGCTGAGGCTCAGCCCTGAGGAGAAGGACAGCAGAGGGGGGAGAGGTGGGTGACCCGGAACAGCTTCTCTGAGCTGCTGAGGCTCAGCCCTGTGGAGGAGGACAGCAGAGGGGGGAGAGGTGGGTGACGAGGGAACAGCTTCTCTGAGCTGCTGAGGCTCAACCCTGAGGAGGACAGCAGAGGGGGGAGAGGTGGGTGACCCGGAACAGCTTCTCTGAGCTGCTGAGGCTCAGCCCTGAGGAGGACAGCAGAGGGGGGAGAGGTGGGTGACCCGGAACAGCTTCTCTGAGCTGCTGAGGCTCAGCCCTGAGGAGGACAGCAGAGGGGGGAGAGGTGGGTGACCCGGAACAGCTTCTCTGAGCTGCTGAGGCTCAGCCCTGAGGAGGACAGCAGAGGGGGGAGAGGTGGGTGACCCGGAACAGCTTCTCTGAGCTGCTGAGGCTCAGCCCTGAGGAGGACAGCAGAGGGGGGAGAGGTGGGTGACCCGGAACAGCTTCTCTGAGCTGCTGAGGCTCAGCCCTGAGGAGGACAGCAGAGGGGGGAGAGGTGGGTGACGAGGGAACAGCTTCTCTGAGCTGCTGAGGCTCAGCCCTGTGGAGGAGGACAGCAGAGGGGGGAGAGGTGGGTCCTGAGGCCTGAGGAGGGAAGGGACGACCCACGGGGTGGGAATTAACCAGGGACGTGCACACATAGACGTCCAGGGGGGCTCCAGCCTAGCTCTGGTCCATAGCTCTAATGCTGGTCCATAGCTCTAATGCTGGTCCCTAATGCTGGTCCATAGCTCTAATGCTGGTCCATAGCTCTAATGCTGGTCCATAGCTCTAATGCTGGTCCATAGCTCTAATGCTCTGGTCCATAGCTCTAATGCTGGTCCATAGCTCTAATGCTCTGGTCCATAGCTCTAATGCTGGTCCATAGCTCTAATGCTGGTCCATAGCTCTAATGCTCTGGTCCATAGCTCTAATGCTGGTCCATAGCTCTAATGCTGGTCCATAGCTCTAATGCTGGTCCATAGCTCTAATGCTGGTCCATAGCTCTAATGCTGGTCCATAGCTCTAATGCTGGTCCATAGCTCTAATGCTGGTCCATAGCTCTAATGCTGGTCCATAGCTCTAATGCTGGTCCATAGCTCTAATGCTGGTCCATAGCTCTAATGCTGGTCCATAGCTCTAATGCTGGTCCATAGCTCTAATGCTGGTCCATAGCTCTAATGCTCTGGTCCATAGCTCTAATGCTGGTCCATAGCTCTAATGCGTTTCATTCAGAGCTATGTTACTCTCAACTTCCGCCGCTCGCATTAATGCAGACCAGCCTCTCCTCTTTAGCGTAAATAAAAAGAACGTTTTTGCTACTCACCAAAACAAAGGCGGGTTGTGTCATTAGAAAGCCTACTTTCCTTAGTGGACGCACTCTGAGTCCCCCCCCCCCCACACGTATAAACTGTACTTTTTGGCCAGAAAGGGATTTTCTTTCACCGGAGGAAAAATATTCTCTATGGGGCAGTTCTCTGGGCAATATCAGTAGAGGGCGCAGCGGAGTAACTAAAAAAAAAAAGAAATCCGGTGGAAACAAAATCCCCTCCCCTCTTTATATTTACGCTAAAGAGGAGAGGCTGGTCTGCATTCATGCGAGCGGCGGAAGTTGAGAGTAACATACATAGCTCTAAATGCAACACATTAGAGCTATGGACCAGAGCTAGCTTCAGCCCCTGCCCTTTTACCTCGTCTGTAAAACAACTGCCCTCTCCTGACCACGATTTACTATGGTGAAAGAAATGCAAACGCCCCTCCTCTCCTTTCCATGCCATGAGGGAAGGAAGGCAGCGTTCAGGAGAATTGCTTTTTTTCTCTGAAGTCTCCTGAACTTGAACGCAGCATTTTGCGTTGAACAAATTCCTTTCTAAATCCATGTCGTTACACCACATCTCCACTAGCTTAAATAGTGCTGGGTTGCGCCCCGAAAATAGCTGATCTATAAGCTCTCAACGCGTCGCAGTGCGACGCGTTGTGAGCTTGTAGATCTGCTATTTTTGTCCCAAAGTGCCCTCTTATGTGATTTCAGCCCCTGCCCCTCTAACTCTCTCTGAACGTCACTGGTGGAAACGAACGATGAAGAAACAGCTTCAATCTCACAAATATCCGCCGTGGTGGTTCCCAATCATGCGTTCACTTTACAGAACAATAACAGGAGCAAATTAATCCTGACATCTCAGATACCTCCACTATGCACAGATCATGGACACTGGGAAGGTTACTGTTAACATAACCACCAGCAGGCTGGGCTCGTGTCACCCTAGGAGGCTCAAAGAAAAGATTTAGAAGACAACATTTAGAAGAAGAACAGAAGAAAGGGTGTGTCTGTGTGCCAAAGAGATTCTATATTCTTTATATAGAATCTCTCTCTGTGTGTGTGTGTGTGTGTGTGTGTGTGTGTGTGTGTGTGTGTGTGTGTGTGTGTGTCTGAGGGCAACTTATGCCCTCAGGGAGGCGCTATACAGTAGGTCATCAATGCAACCTGACGAAACAGATTGAAAAATAGTTTTGAACCCAGAGCAGTCATAGCTTTAAACACTGACACTTCTATCACTAAAATAAAATAAAATCAATCAATAAAATCAAAATAAAAGACCTGTATCTCACAAGAAGCTAAAGATTGATCAAAATGCAGCCAAAGTGTGTCTGATCTCACCTTCGTTAAACAAGAAGAGAGGGAACAGTCCCAGGAACATGAGAGGCTGCAGATGGTACATGGTGTCTATGGGGTTCTGGAGGCCTGGAGGGAGGGAATAGGGGGTCAGTACATGGTGTCTATGGGGTTCTGGAGGCCTGGAGGGAGGGAATAGGGGTCAGAACATGAGTCTATGGGGCTCTGGAGGGAGGGAGGGAATAGGGGTCAGAACATGAGTCTATGGGGCTCTGGAGGGAGGGAATAGGGGTCAGAACATGAGTCTATGGGGTTCTGGAGGCCTGGAGGGAGGGAATAGGGGTCAGAACATGGTGTATATGGGGTTCTGGAGGCCTGGAGGGAGGGAATAGGGGTCAGAACATGAGTCTATGGGGTTCTGGAGGCCTGGAGGGAGGGAATAGGGGTCAGAACATGAGTCTATGGGGCTCTGGAGGCCTGGAGGGAGGGAATAGGGGTCAGAACATGGTGTATATGGGGTTCTGGAGGCCTGGAGGGAGGGAATAGGGGTCAGAACATGAGTCTATGGGGTTCTGGAGGCCTGGAGGGAGGGAATAGGGGTCAGAACATGAGTCTATGGGGCTCTGGAGGGAGGGAGGGAATAGGGGTCAGAACATGAGTCTATGGGGCTCTGGAGGGAGGGAATAGGGGTCAGAACATGAGTCTATGGGGTTATGGAGGCCTGGAGGGAGGGAATAGGGGTCAGAACATGGTGTATATGGGGTTCTGGAGGCCTGGAGGGAGGGAATAGGGGTCAGAACATGAGTCTATGGGGTTCTGGAGGCCTGGAGGGAGGGAATAGGGGTCAGAACATGAGTCTATGGGGCTCTGGAGGCCTGGAGGGAGGGAAAGGGGGTCAGAACATGGTGTCTATGGGGTTCTGGAGGCCTGCAGGGAGGGAATGGGGTCAGAACATGAGTCTATGGGGCTCTGGAGGCCTGGAGGGAGGGAAAGGGGGTCAGAACATGGTGTCTATGGGGTTCTGGAGGGAGGGAGGGAGGGAATAGGGGTCAGAACATGAGTCTATGGGGTTCTGGAGGCCTGGAGGGAGGGAATAGGGGGTCAGTACATGGTGTCTATGGGGCTCTGGAGGCCTGGAGGGAGGGAATAGGGGTCAGAACATGAGTCTATGGGGTTCTGGAGGCCTGGAGGGAGGGAATAGGGGTCAGAACATGAGTCTATGGGGCTCTGGAGGCCTGGAGGGAGGGAATAGGGGTCAGAACATGAGTCTATGGGGCTCTGGAGGCCTGGAGGGAGGGAATAGGGGTCAGAACATGAGTCTATGGGGCTCTGGAGGCCTGGAGGGAGGGAATAGGGGTCAGAACATGAGTCTATGGGGCTCTGGAGGCCTGGAGGGAGGGAATAGGGGTCAGAACATGAGTCTATGGGGCTCTGGAGGCCTGCAGGGAGGGAATAGGGGTCAGAACATGAGTCTATGGGGCTCTGGAGGCCTGGAGGGAGGGAATAGGGGTCAGAACATGAGTCTATGGGGCTCTGGAGGCCTGGAGGGAGGGAATAGGGGTCAGAACATGAGTCTATGGGGCTCTGGAGGCCTGGAGGGAGGGAATAGGGGTCAGAACATGAGTCTATGGGGCTCTGGAGGCCTGCAGGGAGGGAATAGGGGTCAGAACATGAGTCTATGGGGCTCTGGAGGCCTGGAGGGAGGGAATAGGGGTCAGAACATGAGTCTATGGGGCTCTGGAGGCCTGGAGGGAGGGAATAGGGGTCAGAACATGAGTCTATGGGGCTCTGGAGGCCTGGAATGGGGCTCAGCATACAGTAGGTAGCCTGGGGGTTCCAGACAGATTCGCTGCGGTTCCGAGTCTGAAATGTCACCTCGCAAGTCAAGTGACATTTCAGACCCGCGGAAGGAAGGCAGAAATTCAGGCTGGAACCCCCAGGCTACGAAATAGGATGAGTGAGAGAGAGAGAGAGAGAGAGAGGAAGAAGACAATCCCACCTCTGTTCCCTTCGTAAATATATTCTTAGTAACCCAGCAAGCCAAATAAGGTCATGATAACGCTATGACGTCCTCCAGTGACTGATGTCCAGGACGTCTTCACCAGTTTAACCCATTCTGAACGGGAACCCATTTTGGTGTCAGCATCATGTTGTGCTTTAGCTATTGAAAAATAGCAGACCTACAAGCTCATAGCGCGCCACCGAGTGGCGCGCTACGAGCTTGTAGGTCTGCTATTTTTGAAAAGTCGAAGAACGACTGACATTTTTAGAATCTGATCTCAGGTCAGAATGGGTTAATCAGACCAGTGTGTGTCCAGTGGAAACCTCGTATGAATCTGATCTCAGGTCAGAATGAGTTAAATAATATAGCTTATTCTGGGCCAGATCTGACTAGTTATGATATGACTTAAGTCTGCCTCTCTCTGATTCATCGATAGGGACGTCCGTCTTAGTGGGTAAAATGTATGTTGGTTGAAATCAGGTGATATTCTGGGCCAGATGTGAATAGTCTTGGTTTGACTTGATCTGCAGGCCCCAATGGAGACTGGGGATAATAGTTTTATAACTAAGCCTATATAACTCATGACATGCTGTGGTGACTAATACAACTAGAGAACATCAATGCGTTGCAATGGGGAGTTTTTTAATTCAACCACTCTAGGTAAATTATGTTTCTAATGTTCTGTGAGTGTTTATACAGCAAAATATTCCAATCTGAAGTAGTACATGTAAAATATTATTTTACCCTTCAAGGCCCCACATGGAGTGTAGTATTGTTTTGTAGTCATCAGGATGATATCGTTATGTCATGTTGTAGTCATTGTTTTGTAGTCATCAGGATGATATCGTTACGTCATGTTGTAGTATTGTTTTGTAGTCATCAGGATGATATCGTTACGTCATGTTGTAGTGTTGTTTTGTAGTCATCAGGATGATATCGCTACGTCATGTTGTAGTATTGTTTTGTAGTCATCAGGATGATATCATTACGTCATGTTGTAGTATTGTTTTGTAGTCATCAGGATGATATCGTTACGTCATGTTGTAGTATTGTTTTGTAGTCATCAGGATGATATCGTTACGTCATGTTGTAGTATTGTTTTGTAGTCATCAGGATAATAATAATAAACTTTATTTGTATAGCACCTTTCATACATAAATGCAGCTCAAAGTGCTTCACAGGGCAGGACACAAAAATAAGGATGACAAAATTAAGTTCCGGGAGATTGCTGACTACAAATCAATACTACAAAATGACGTAGCGATATCATCCTGATGACTACAAAACAACACTACAACATGACGTAACGATATCATCCTGATGACTACAAAACAATACTACAACATGACGTAGCGATATCATCCTGATGACTACAAAACAACACTACAACATGACGTAGCGATATCATCCTGATGACTACAAAACAATACTACAAAATTACGTAGCGATATCATCCTGATGACTACAAAACAACACTACAACATGACGTAACGATATCATCCTGATGACTACAAAACAATACTACAACATGACGTAGCGATATCATCCTGATGACTACAAAACAATACTACAACATGACGTAGCGATATCATCCTGATGACTACAAAACAATACTACAACATGACGTAGCGATATCATCCTGATGACTACAAAACAATACTACAACATGACGTAGCGATATCATCCTGATGACTACAAAACAATACTACAACATGACGTAACGATATCATCCTGATGACTACAAAACAATACTACAACATGACGTAACTATATCATCCTGATGACTACAAAACAATACTACAACATGACGTAACGATATCATCCTGATGACTACAAAACAATACTACAACATGACGTAACTATATCATCCTGATGACTACAAAACAATACTACAACATGACGTAACTATATCATCCTGATGACTACAAAACAATACTACAACATGACGTAACGATATCATCCGCTCCCGACCGGTCCATGAACCCAAATGGAATGGTGCCCAGGCCCAGTACTGACCTAGTTCTGCTTTCTGCATGAGGATCTGCGTGAGTGTCCAGCGGATTCCTCCTATGAAGGAGGCCAGCAGCACCATGATGAAACCCTCCAGGTTGAACTGGGTCGACTCGAAGGTGAACATGAACAGGCCACTGGCGATCAACAAGACCACCACGATCAGGAATGGGTTCTATGGTGGGACCGGCGTGGAGGCGGAGAAGAGGATGAAAAGAGAACATAAATATTAGGGGATGTTTTCAATAGCATCCTTTTTGCAATTGACAAAAGCACATCTGAACCATTTGCAAACTTTCACAGTAGATTTTCAGAGAGCAGGAAACAAAGTTTTAACTAGGGGTGCACAATAAGGGCCCACCTCTCCCCCTGTGTTTTAGGATCAAAGATGGCCGCAGCACCAGGAGGCGGTGGGGCAGAGGTATAATGTGATTTATTAGGGTGTCAGTCACTCACTGGCTCCTCCAGTTTGAAGAACACATATTAAACTATAATATAATGTGATGTATTAAGGTGTCAGTCACTCACTGGCTCCTCCAGTTAATTAATTAAACTATAATATAATGTGATGTATTAAGGTGGCAGTCACTCACTGGCTCCTCCAGTTAATTAATTAAACTATAATATAATGTGATGTATTAGGGTGTCAGTCACTCACTGGCTCCTCCAGTTAATTAATTAAACTATAATATAATGTGATGTATTAAGGTGTCAGTCACTCACTGGCTCCTCCAGTTTGAAGAACACATATTAAACTATAATATAATGTGATGTATTAAGGTGTCAGTCACTCACTGGCTCCTCCAGTTAATTAATTAAACTATAATATAATGTGATGTATTAAGGTGGCAGTCACTCACTGGCTCCTCCAGTTAATTAATTAAACTATAATATAATGTGATGT
The DNA here is from genome assembly GCF_964188405.1 of Protomyctophum parallelum. Classification (NCBI taxonomy): domain Eukaryota; kingdom Metazoa; phylum Chordata; class Actinopteri; order Myctophiformes; family Myctophidae; genus Protomyctophum; species Protomyctophum parallelum. The sequence goes on along the minus strand of NC_139705.1, from coordinate 51,579,636 downwards.
ATTAGGGTGTCAGTCACTCACTGGCTCCTCCAGTTAATTAATTAAACTATAATATAATGTGATGTATAATTAGGGTGTCAGTCACTCACTGGCTCCTCCAGTTTGAAGAACACATATTAAACTATAATATAATGTGATGTATTAAGGTGTCGGTCACTCACTGGCTCCTCCAGTTTGAAGAACACATATTAAACTATAATATAATGTGATGTATTAAGGTGTCAGTCACTCACTGGCTCCTCCAGTTAATTAATTAAACTATAATATAATGTGATGTATTAAGGTGGCAGTCACTCACTGGCTCCTCCAGTTAATTAATTAAACTATAATATAATGTGATGTATTAGGGTGTCAGTCACTCACTGGCTCCTCCAGTTAATTAATTAAACTATAATATAATGTGATGTATTAAGGTGTCAGTCACTCACTGGCTCCTCCAGTTTGAAGAACACATATTAAACTATAATATAATGTGATGTATTAAGGTGTCAGTCACTCACTGGCTCCTCCAGTTAATTAATTAAACTATAATATAATGTGATGTATTAAGGTGGCAGTCACTCACTGGCTCCTCCAGTTAATTAATTAAACTATAATATAATGTGATGTATTAGGGTGTCAGTCACTCACTGGCTCCTCCAGTTAATTAATTAAACTATAATATAATGTGATGTATAATTAGGGTGTCAGTCACTCACTGGCTCCTCCAGTTTGAAGAACACATATTAAACTATAATATAATGTGATGTATTAAGGTGTCGGTCACTCACTGGCTCCTCCAGTTTGAAGAACACATATTAAACTATAATATAATGTGATGTATTAAGGTGTCAGTCACTCACTGGCTCCTCCAGTTTGAAGAACACATATTAAACTATAATATAATGTGATGTATTAAGGTGTCGGTCACTCACTGGCTCCTCCAGTTTGAAGACGAGGGAGAAGAAGAGGATGAAGAGCACAGCTGTAGACTTGGTCATGGTGTACCTTCAGTCACACAACAAACAGAGCATATTGTACGTTATAGTAATAATGTGAGTTGCATTTTTATAGTGCTTTTCCAAGTGCTCAAAGCGCTTTACAATGAATGGTCCATTCATTCATACATTGGGAGGTGAAGCGGCGAACAGTCGACGCCAGCGTCCTCACTTCCCACATTCACACACCGACGGTGGCGAGCTCACACCGACCGACTCACTGGAGGCAATGTAGGGTTCAGTGTCTCCTTGCCCAAGGACACTTCCACATGTGGACAGGAGGAGGAGCCGGGACTCGAACCGCCGACCCAGGGATCATTGGCCGAGCCACAGCCACAACCGCCCTAGTATTGTATAGTCAATCGGAAACACCAATCCACTTCCACTGTTCACAGATCTATTTGTCTTTTTGTGTCTTCAAGGCCTAACAAAATGCAGTTGAGACGAATAACCGTCTACAGTAAGTCCATCATTTATTTCTGACCCCTCCCCGAAAAGGCCTAGCTGTCCTGACCCCTAATCCATAATTCATACATTATGGATAATTAGTGTGCACTTAAGACTGTTATTCATCTCAACTGCTCAAATGTCACAAAACAATGTGCATACGCACACCGCAGACAAGGACAACATGGGTTGCGAGTGTCTGACATGTCTTTTTGCCCCCAGCATTGTCTTATCTTGTCAAATCCTCTCTTTTTTTGCTGTAAATCCCATGTGTACTAGTTAAGGTGTCTACTGTGTAATAATTCAAGTAGATTAGAACTTACAAACTGATAGTGATGAAAAGAAAGCTCCAGTTGGAAAGTCCGATATCCAGCGCAGTGGCCAGGGCTGGATAACACACACACACACACACACACACACACACACACACACACACACACACACACACACACACACACACACACACACACACACACACACACACACACACACACACACACACACACACACACACACACACACACACACACACACACACACACACACACACACACAGTATATTAGGTAACTGCATCTGAAGAAGGAGTCTCTGCTGTGACTGAGAGGTACAAATGAAGGGGTTTATCATATTTATAGTTTTTTTAAATTAACCACACCTATTCTGCGCATATCTTCATAATAGGGGAAACATTTCAGCAAACATTGCCGAACTTTCGGCGAAAATATAGATGATCTACGAGCTCAAAACATGTAAGCTCTCAAAGTGTTGCAACACATTGAGAGCTTAAATGGCTATTTGATATAGAGGGAAAAGGAGGGTGCCAAGTATAGAGCGTCGCAGTCCCTCCCTCTTTCAGAAGGACGAGTGGCCCAGATAATGAATCCCAATGCATTTCCCCCATAGGCTTTTCTTAAAGTATTTATTTAAAGACGGTTACGCCGCGGACAAAGCCAACTCGGATCGTGGCAAATTATGACAATGAACACAATGTTTTGGGCCGATCAAATCATTTATAAGACGAAAAACAAAACAAATAGTGTTGTCTCCTGCCTTTATTTTCTTCTTTCTAATGATTTGATCGGCCCAAAACATTGTGTTCATTGTCATGATTTGTCACGATCCGAGTTGGCTTTGTCCGCGGCGTAACCGTCTTTAAATAAATACTTTAAGAAAAGCCTATGGGCAAAAGTCATTGGGATTCATTTCCTGGGCCACTCGTCGTTCTGAAAGAGGGAGGGACTGCAACGCTCTATAGACCCCGGGTCAACTGAAGTATACAGATAAGAACTGGATAAATATTTGCACTGTGACCTTATCTACACTGTGTATTATGTGGTGGTTGGTGGTGTAGGTGGAAGAGGGTGAGCAAGCCATTTGTGTATACTGTATATGTATGTATTTGTATTTTGTATATCTGTTTGTATCTGTGTACTGCATGTTTTATGTATTTGTGTACAGTATGCTTTTCTGTATTTTGTTTTTTATGGGTCCCTCTTGTCTTGCTGCATCTCAAGGGGCTGTCAATAGAAATCTGAATCTGAAATCTGGACAGTTGGACGGATGCATTTTGTTATTTGCTAAAACTCAATTAGCACAACAGCCAGTCAGCCACATGTGTCATAATGTTGGTCTGTCGGTGTATGGACTTTAGTACTGAAGAGAACAGTTAGTCAACATGATAAGAGTCGACTAATCTTTGCTTCAGCCCTTTTACTCCACCTCTGTCAATACTTTGTCTCTAAATATCAGCACTCATTATGTCCTTTAACATGACTTTATTTACCTCTTGAGACTGTCTAGGCCTTCCTCAGCGTTTGTCAAAACGCGTACGTTTTCAGTCTCAAGAGGTAAATAAAGTAATGTAAAAGGACATATAATGAGTGCTGGCATTTTTCTTCATCTCAACTTACATTTTCAAGTCTTGCACCTTTAAGTATTTTGTTTTAAAGGAGAATTCCATACTAAAAGGCTTTCTTACCTTTCTTTGTAGTCGTTACATCCCCACCAAAGAGGTCCAGGTGTTATTTTGTGCAAAAGCTCCTTATTGGCTATTTCCCCTACCATAAGCCCTAAATGAATTGCATTGAATGGAATGGGAATTGAATGGGGCTATGGGGTGTTGTGCTAATTCGCTTATTTCCATCGCTCAAAATTATATATTTTTTTGTATATATCCTCTCTTCATAATGTAAATAATATCCCAAGAGGCACACTTTACTACTTATTTCGATGGAAATAAGCAAATTAGCACAACACCCCATAGCCCCATTCAATTTCCATCTAATTCAATGCAATTCATTGAGGGCTTATGGTAGGGGAAATAGCCAATAAGGAGTTTTTTTTCACAAAATAACACCTGGACCTCTTTGGTGGGGACGTAACAACTACAAAGAAAGGTAAGAAAGGTAAAAAAGCCTTCTAGCATGGAATTCTCCTTTAAACTCTACATACTGAAGGTGACTGGTCTCTCATTGTGTTTAAACTCTACATACTGTAGGTGACTGGTCTCACACTGTGTTTAAACTCTACATACTGTAGGTGACTGGTCTCACATTGTGTTTAAACTCTACATACTGAAGGTGACTGGTCTCACACTGTGTTTAAACTCTACATACTGTAGGTGACTGGTCTCACATTGTGTTTAAACTCTACATACTGAAGGTGACTGGTCTCACACTGTGTTTAAACTCTACATACTGTAGGTGACTGGTCTCCCGTTGTGTTTAAACTCTACATACTGAAGGTGACTGGTCTCACATTGTGTTTAAACTCTACATACTGCAGGTGACTGGTCTCACATTGTGTTTAAACTCTACATACTGAAGGTGACTGGTCTCACACTGTGTTTAAACTCTACATACTGTAGGTGACTGGTCTCACATTGTGTTTAAACTCTACATACTGCAGGTGACTGGTCTCACATTGTGTTTAAACTCTACATACTGAAGGTGACTGGTCTCACACTGTGTTTAAACTCTACATACTGTAGGTGACTGGTCTCACATTGTGTTTAAACTCTACATACTGAAGGTGACTGGTCTCACACTGTGTTTAAACTCTACATACTGAAGGTGACTGGTCTCACATTGTGTTTAAACTCTACATACTGTAGGTGACTGGTCTCACACTGTGTTTAAACTCTACATAGTGTAGGTGACTGGTCTCACACTGTGTTTAAACTCTACATACTGTAGGTGACTGGTCTCACATTGTGTTTAAACTCTACATACTGTAGGTGACTGGTCTCTCACTGTGTTTAAACTCTACATACTGTAGGTGACTGGTCTCACATTGTGTTTAAACTCTACATACTGTAGGTGACTGGTCTCACATTGTGTTTAAACTCTACATACTGTAGGTGACTGGTCTCACACTGTGTTTAAACTCTACATACTGTAGGTGACTGGTCTCACACTGTGTTTAAACTCTACATACTGCAGGTGACTGGTCTCTCACTGTGTTTAAAATCTACATACTGTAGGTGACTGGTCTCACACTGTGTTTAAACTCTACATACTGTAGGTGACTGGTCTCACACTGTGTTTAAACTCTACATACTGTAGGTGACTGGTCTCACATTGTGTTTAAACTCTACATACTGTAGGTGACTGGTCTCACATTGTGTTTAAACTCTACATACTGTAGGTGACTGGTCTCACATGGTGTTTAAACTCTACATACTGTAGGTGACTGGTCTCACATTGTGTTTAAACTCTACATACTGTAGGTGACTGGTCTCACACTGCGTTTAAACTCTACATACTGTAGGTGACTGGTCTCACATTGTGTTTAAACTCTACATACTGTAGGTGACTGGTCTCACATTGTGTTTAAACTCTACATACTGTAGGTGACTGGTCTCACACTGTGTTTAAACTCTACATACTGTAGGTGACTGGTCTCACATTGTGTTTAAACTCTACATACTGTAGGTGACTGGTCTCACACTGTGTTTAAACTCTACATACTGTAGGTGACTGGTCTCACATTGTGTTTAAACTCTACATACTGTAGGTGACTGGTCTCACATTGTGTTTAAACTCTACATACTGTAGGTGACTGGTCTCACATTGTGTTTAAACTCTACATACTGTAGGTGACTGGTCTCACATTGTGTTTAAACTCTACATACTGTAGGTGACTGGTCTCACATTGTGTTTAAACTCTACATACTGTAGGTGACTGGTCTCACACTGTGTTTAAACTCTACATACTGTAGGTGACTGGTCTCACACTGTGTTTAAACTCTACATACTGTAGGTGACTGGTCTCACACTGTGTTTAAACTCTACATACTGTAGGTGACTGGTCTCACACTGTGTTTAAACTCTACATACTGTAGGTGACTGGTCTCACACTGTGTTTAAACTCTACATACTGTAGGTGACTGGTCTCACACTGTGTTTAAACTCTACATACTGTAGGTGACTGGTCTCACATTGTGTTTAAACTCTACATACTGTAGGTGACTGGTCTCACATTGTGTTTAAACTCTACATACTGCAGGTGACTGGTCTCACACTGTGTTTAAACTCTACATACTGTAGGTGACTGGTCTCACATTGTGTTTAAACTCTACATACTGAAGGTGACTGGTCTCACACTGTGTTTAAACTCTACATACTGTAGGTGACTGGTCTCACATTGTGTTTAAACTCTACATACTGTAGGTGACTGGTCTCACATTGTGTTTAAACTCTACATACTGAAGGTGACTGGTCTCACACTGTGTTTAAACTCTACATAGTGCAGGTGACTGGTCTCACATTGTGTTTAAACTCTACATACTGTAGGTGACTGGTCTCACATTGTGTTTAAACTCTACATACTGTAGGTGACTGGTCTCACATTGTGTTTAAACTCTACATACTGTAGGTGACTGGTCTCACATTGTGTTTAAACTCTACATACTGTAGGTGACTGGTCTCACATTGTGTTTAAACTCTACATACTGTAGGTGACTGGTCTCACATTGTGTTTAAACTCTACATACTGTAGGTGACTGGTCTCACGTTGTGTTTAAACTCTACATACTGAAGGTGACTGGTCTCACATTGTGTTTAAACTCTACATACTGCAGGTGACTGGTCTCACACTGTGTTTAAACTCTACATACTGTAGGTGACTGGTCTCACATTGTGTTTAAACTCTACATACTGTAGGTGACTGGTCTCACATTGTGTTTAAACTCTACATACTGTAGGTGACTGGTCTCACACTGTGTTTAAACTCTACATACTGTAGGTGACTGGTCTCACACTGTGTTTAAACTCTACATACTGTAGGTGACTGGTCTCACATTGTGTTTAAACTCTACATACTGTAGGTGACTGGTCTCACACTGTGTTTAAACTCTACATACTGTAGGTGACTGGTCTCACACTGTGTTTAAACTCTACATACTGTAGGTGACTGGTCTCACATTGTGTTTAAACTCTACATACTGTAGGTGACTGGTCTCACACTGTGTTTAAACTCTACATACTGTAGGTGACTGGTCTCACATTGTGTTTAAACTCTACATACTGTAGGTGACTGGTCTCACACTGTGTTTAAACTCTACATACTGTAGGTGACTGGTCTCACACTGTGTTTAAACTCTACATACTGTAGGTGACTGGTCTCACATTGTGTTTAAACTCTACATACTGTAGGTGACTGGTCTCACATTGTGTTTAAACTCTACATACTGCAGGTGACTGGTCTCTCACTGTGTTTAAACTCTACATACTGTAGGTGACTGGTCTCACACTGTGTTTAAACTCTACATACTGTAGGTGACTGGTCTCACATTGTGTTTAAACTCTACATACTGAAGGTGACTGGTCTCACATTGTGTTTAAACTCTACATACTGTAGGTGACTGGTCTCACATTGTGTTTAAACTCTACATACTGTAGGTGACTGGTCTCACATTGTGTTTAAACTCTACATACTGCAGGTGACTGGTCTCTCACTGTGTTTAAACTCTACATACTGTAGGTGACTGGTCTCACACTGTGTTTAAACTCTACATACTGTAGGTGACTGGTCTCACACTGTGTTTAAACTCTACATACTGTAGGTGACTGGTCTCACATTGTGTTTAAACTCTACATACTGTAGGTGACTGGTCTCACACTGTGTTTAAACTCTACATACTGTAGGTGACTGGTCTCACATTGTGTTTAAACTCTACATACTGTAGGTGACTGGTCTCACACTGTGTTTAAACTCTACATACTGTAGGTGACTGGTCTCACACTGTGTTTTAACTCTACATACTGTAGGTGACTGGTCTCACATTGTGTTTTAACTCTACATACTGTAGGTGACTGGTCTCACATTGTGTTTAAACTCTACATACTGTAGGTGACTGGTCTCACATTGTGTTTAAACTCTACATACTGTAGGTGACTGGTCTCACATTGTGTTTAAACTCTACATACTGTAGGTGACTGGTCTCACATTGTGTTTTAACTCTACATACTGTAGGTGACTGGTCTCACACTGTGTTTAAACTCTACATACTGTAGGTGACTGGTCTCACACTGTGTTTAAACTCTACATACTGTAGGTGACTGGTCTCACATTGTGTTTAAACTCTACATACTGAAGGTGACTGGTCTCACACTGTGTTTAAACTCTACATACTGTAGGTGACTGGTCTCACATTGTGTTTAAACTCTACATACTGAAGGTGACTGGTCTCTCATTGTGTTTAAAGTAACTCTACATACTGTAGGTGACTGGTCTCACATTGTGTTTAAACTCTACATACTGAAGGTGACTGGTCTCACACTGTGTTTAAACTCTACATATTGTAGGTGACTGGTCTCACATTGTGTTTAAACTCTACATACTGAAGGTGACTGGTCTCACATTGTGTTTAAACTCTACATACTGAAGGTGACTGGTCTCACATTGTGTTTAAACTCTACATAGTGCAGGTGACTGGTCTCACATTGTGTTTAAACTCTACATACTGTAGGTGACTGGTCTCACATTGTGTTTAAACTCTACATACTGTAGGTGACTGGTCTCACATTGTGTTTAAACTCTACATACTGAAGGTGACTGGTCTCACATTGTGTTTAAACTCTACATACTGAAGGTGACTGGTCTCACATTGTGTTTAAACTCTACATAGTGCAGGTGACTGGTCTCACATTGTGTTTTAACTCTACATACTGTAGGTGACTGGTCTCACACTGTGTTTAAACTCTACATACTGTAGGTGACTGGTCTCTCATTGTGTTTAAACTCTACATACTGTAGGTGACTGGTCTCACATTGTGTTTAAACTCTACATACTGTAGGTGACTGGTCTCACACTGTGTTTAAACTCTACATACTGTAGGTGACTGGTCACACATTGTGTTTAAACTCTACATACTGTAGGTGACTGGTCTCACATTGTGTTTAAACTCTACATACTGTAGGTGACTGGTCTCTCATTGTGTTTAAACTCTACATACTGTAGGTTACTGGTCTCACATTGTGTTTAAACTCTACATACTGTAGGTGACTGGTCTCTCATTGTGTTTAAACTCTACATACTGTAGGTGACTGGTCTCTCATTGTGTTTAAACTCTACATAGTGTAGGTGACTGGTCTCACACTGTGTTTAAACTCTACATAGTGTAGGTGACTGGTCTCACATTGTGTTTAAACTCTACATAGTGTAGGTGACTGGTCTCACATTGTGTTTAAACTCTACATAGTGTAGGTGACTGGTCTCACACTGTGTTTAAACTCTACATACTGTAGGTGACTGGTCTCACACTGTGTTTAAACTACATACTGTAGGTGACTGGTCTCACACTGTGTTTAAACTCTACATACTGAAGGTGACTGGTCTCACACTGTGTTTAAACTCTACATACTGTAGGTGACTGGTCTCACACTGTGTTTAAACTCTACATAGTGCAGGTGACTGGTCTCACATTGTGTTTAAACTCTACATACTGTAGGTGACTGGTCTCACATTGTGATTAAACTCTACACACTGTAGGTGACTGGTCTCACATTGTGTTTAAACTCTACATGCTGCAGGTGACTGGTCTCACATTGTGTTTAAACTCTACATACTGTAGGTGACTGGTCTCACATTGTGTTTAAACTCTACATACTGTAGGTGACTGGTCTCTCATTGTGTTTAAACTCTACATACTGTAGGTGACTGGTCTCACATTGTGTTTAAACTCTACATAGTGCAGGTGACTGGTCTCACATTGTGTTTAAACTCTACATGCTGCAGGTGACTGGTCTCACATTGTGTTTAAACTCTACACACTGTAGGTGACTGGTCTCACACTGTGTTTTAACTCTACATAGTGCAGGTGACTGGTCTCACACTGTGTTTAAACTCTACATACTGAAGGTGACTGGTCTCACATTGTGTTTAAACTCTACATACAGCAGGTGACTGGTCTCACACTGTGTTTTAACTCTACATACTGAAGGTGACTGGTCTCACATTGTGTTTAAACTCTACATACTGTAGGTGACTGGTCTCACACTGTGTTTTAACTCTACATACTGAAGGTGACTGGTCTCACATTGTGTTTAAACTCTACATACAGCAGGTGACTGGTCTCACACTGTGTTTAAACTCTACATACTGAAGGTGACTGGTCTCACATTGTGTTTAAACTCTACATACAGCAGGTGACTGGTCTCACACTGTGTTTTAACTCTACATACTGAAGGTGACTGGTCTCCCGTTGTGTTTTCCCTCAACAACAAATTAGCTCTACAAGCAACAGCGGCTAGTGGTTTAATCCATTTAGACCCGAGGATGCTTCTACAAAATGTCTTTATGAATCCTGTGAGTTTTCTGAAAAACATCATGTTTCTATGTCAGTGGTTCTCAAACATTTTCATGTCAAGGACAACCTAAATATATATGTTAATATCTGAGAATATGTTGTTCCAGGGACCTTCCAGAAGCAAAGAATTGAGTTAAAAACGTTCGCTCTGAAAGAATATATATATTTTTTTTCTATCAAAAAATAGCAGATCTACAAGCTCGTAGTGCGGCACTCGGTGCCATGCCACGAGCTTGTAGATCTGCTATTTTTCAACAGCTAAAGTATAGCATAATGCTTAACACCAAAACAGGGTTCCCACGCAGAATGGGTAAACTGTATGCTTGCAAACTTTGGCCAATTAATGTTCGCCTATTATGATGTGCCCGGAATAGGGTGGTTGAGTTTGTAATGAATTAATTGCATTTTTATAGCACTTTTCCAAGTGCTCAAAGTGCTGTACAATGGATCATGGATCATTGGATCCAATGTAGGGTTCAGTGTCTTGCCCAGGAAGGACACTTCGACATGTGGAAAGGACAGGAAAGGTACTATGTTTACCCAGGGTAACTGGACTAAGCTCAAGAACTTGTTTACAGCCAGGCCCTGCTCATAGAACATTTCATGGTAGAGGTTCAATGCCTTGTCCAAGGGCACTTCAGCGGTGGTAATTTTAACGTGCCGGTCCGGGGATACGAACTAGCGACCTTCCGATATCAAGACCGCTCCGCAAACCGTTCGGCCACCGCTGCCTCTAGGAGCCGAGTTTCGGCTTGTACATGTAGACCTTCCAAACCTCGCCGTACCTGTGGGCGCCACCTTGACCATGTAGACCTTCCAGCTGAGGACGACCCGGGGCTTCCCCGTCCAGCCCTGCATGGCGTGGCGCGTCAGGGTGGAGAGGCAGAAGATGATGGTGAGGTGAACCAGCGTCATGAAGAGAGGGTAGTGGAAACCCTGAGGAAGGCAGAAAAAGAGTTATTTTAAACCGAATAGCCCTATTGATTGATTGATTGATTGATTGAAGTATTTATTAAGAGTTTGCAGAATTACAGTACATTTCAAGCACAACTCAATAGAGCGTCGCAGTCCCTCCCCCTTTCAGAACGACGAGTGGCCCAGGAAATGAATCCCAATGCATTTTCTCCATAGGCTTTTCTTAAAGTATTTATTTAAAGACGGTTACGCCGCAGACAAAGCCAACTCGGATCGTGACAAATCATGACAATGAACACAATGTTTTGGGCCGATCAAATAATTTATAAGAAGAAAAACAAAACAAATAGTGTTGTCTCCTGCCTTTATTTTCTTCTTTCTAATGATTTGATCGGCCCAAATTAATGTGTTCATTGTCATGATTTGTCCCGATCCGAGTTGGCTTTGTCCGCGGCGTAACCGTCTTTAAATAAATACTTTAAGAAAAGCCTATGGGCAAAATGCATTGGGATTCATTTCCTGGGCCACTCGTCGTTCTGAAAGGGGGAGGGACTGCGACGCTCTATACAATAACTGTTAACTGTGAGTGGACGACAGTCACGACACCATAACGCATTACACTTGTTTACAAGAGAGTCCACCGTTTTCAATTCATCATAACATTTAGAGACATAACAAATATACACTTCTATATAGCCAAAAACATGAAATCATCAAAAAGGAGAAACAACATATACAGTGAGGGGAAAAAGGGGTCAGGATTCAGATTTTACGGGGGCCAATTTCAAATTGCAGCCGTCCGTACGTTCCCTTTGAGAGTGGTTTTGAAGGAGTCAAGGAATTGACATTTAATGACAGTTGGTAGGTCACACAGTAAACAATACAAATAAAAGATCTGGGGCTTAAACAAGCGCTTTCATCTCACCTTCATCAGCCACTTGTTGTAGAAGGTGATGCCTATGGAGAAGACGTAGTAGAAGAGAACCAGGCCGACGGTGCGCAGCGTCCGACACAGGGACTGCACAGGAAAGGCCATGTCTAGTGTCTACAGCAGACCCAGGATCAGCTGTCTAGTGTCTACAGCAGACAGCTAACGCACAAACAAGGATGTCTTCATTTCCACACCAGATGGGACACTCCCAGCTACCACTCATATCGTTTACTCAGGAGCGGCTATGGAAAGGAGAAGTGGAAATGAGAATAACAGTAAATTATGTTTGTTAGTTAGTTAGTTTCATTTGGTGGAAATTTGTCTTCGGTCTCAACAACAGTAAACAACAAACAGCAGCAACAACAACAACAGTAACAACACTTACACAATTTGTTTTCATGGCAAAAATGCAGGACAACACACAGTGGCAAATACATTAAAAACAACAAATCTAGCGAGACATGGTATCATTTAGTGCCTTAATGGCATTAGGAATGAAGGAATTTTCATAGATTTTACGGTTCGCTTTTGGTACTTTGTACCAAAAAGGGGTATTACTATAGTCTAAGTCTATTATGCAACTCTCATAGTGAACTAAAGGAACCCAATGCACCCTTTACGGGTCCATTCATTGGGTTACATACATGTGAACATGGTGGACCCTCTTGTAAACAAGTGTAATGCTTTATTGGGTCGTCCACTCACAGTTGACAGTCTTTGTATTGAGTTTGTGCTTGAAATGTACTGTAATTCTGCAAACTGTAATTCTGCAAACTGTTAATAAATATTTCAAAAAACCACACGTAGCTGATGGGAAAGAGGGGTTCTTTCATTCAAACAAGTTGAACAATTAAGCATGGCATTGGCATTTCTTATCAAAGGGATAGGGGTGGGTCAATAATATTAAATGCGAATAATTAATGTAACGTTAAGCTCACTTTAATATGTTGACACATTTGCCACCTCGCAGTTTAGCCTTTTTGATTGATTGATTGAAGTATTTACAGTACTAGTTTGCAGAATTACAGTACATTTCAAACACAACTCAATACAAAAACTGTCAACTGTGAGTGGGCGACACCAATAAAGCATTACACTTGTTTACAAGAGCTATAGGATCCACCTTGTTCAATTCATCATATGAATCAATGTATGCATGTATGCATTTCACAGGATCCCGATTCATTGATTGATTCATCAACAGTTTGCAGAATGACAGTACATTTCAAGCACAAATCAATACAACAAACTGTTAACTGTGAGTGCAGGGCGACACCAATAAAGCATTACACTTGTTTACAATATATAGGGTGCACCATTTTCAATTAATCAACTGACTAATTCATCAAATAACCTGTTAATTTACTCTCAGAGTTTAAGCCGCCGACAGACAGATGAATAACATGAACTCACCATATGGTATCGTTGCCGTTGTAACTTTTCACAGTCCGGTTCCGTTATCATCTCGGCTAACTTTTGCCCCTATTAACGTTGCCAGCAGCCCTGTTGACATCAGCTTTGTGCATGCAGCAAATCAAATCCACTGTACCATGAGTTTAGTACAGTACAGTACAGTACAGTCTGGTTACTTAGCGGCGTCACCTACTTATGAATCATGATATGGACATGATGAACAACAAACAATAGATCCTTCAAGACACTGCCTGTTCTGCATGGGCCACGTTCATCTTCCAACTGACAGACTAACTGACTATTTAACTGACACTAATAGACCACCCCCCCAGAACCTGGTTCTGTTTACTGATCAAGCGCTCTGATCCGGTCTGAGGACCGCCTACTGTATCCGGTCATTTATGCACACGCCAATAACAGTTTTCTGTATCCGCTCCAGAACGGATCTGCAATCTGCAAAGTGAAATGTGCCCCCAAATGATCCCACGTACACTACTATCAATGATCTCGCGAGATTTGGAATATATTATATGGGTGCTTTTGTTTTGTACTGTAACTTAACTGTACAGAGACAGAGACAGACAGTACACTCCGGTGTCTATGGATTATCATGTCACTAAAATAAAATAAATAATTACTTCCACTTAAAAAGTCACGTGTCAATAAGTGTGAAATAACTTTCATAAGGTCATTATTTATTATTTGCTGCAGAAAGATGCGCTACTGGACAAACAGTAAGAAACAACAGTATCATAATTATCCACTAGGGGGCGTGGTTTCCAGTTGTTTTCCTGCGATATGAACTGAATTGATTGATTGAAATATTTATTAACAGTTTGCAGAATTACAGTACATTTCAAGCACAAACTCAATACAAAGACCGTTAACTGTGAGTGGACGACCCAATAAAGCATTACACTTGTTTACAACACAACAGGGTCCACCTTTGTTGTCAAATAGACACTTCTATGTAGTTACAGAACAGGAATTGATCATAAAAACAGTGCCGTGAACGAGAGAAGATGTGAAATATCTGAAGAATATATGATTAATCATCGATTCAATGTGATCCTGATAATAGTTAACTTTTTAATATATGTTACGTAAGCCTCGTTAATATAATTAAGTGTTATTTCTATATTTGCCTAATAATAATACTAATACTACTACTACTACTACTACTACTACTACTACTACTAATGATAATAATAATAATAATAATAATAATAATAAAAACTTTTCATGACATGAAATGCAGCTCAAAGTGCTTTACAGAGCACTGAAGAGAAAAAAATAAAATAAAAGCATGGCATAAAACATTAAAATAATAGCAATAACGCAATACAGTGAGGAGTCGGACATGAATAACAAGGAATTTAAAAGATCAATTAAAAGTGTTTAAGTAGGTCTTGAGCTGTGATAATAATAATACTAATAATAGATAGTGTAATAAATTATAGTGAACAAAGTAATATCTAGGGAATCATACGACACTTTTCCCCTTTTCCCCTCACTGTATATGTATCTTTTCCCTTTTTGCTTCCTATATATGATGAAATCCTGTTCTGTTCTTTAACTACATAGAAGTGTCTATTTGTATGTCTCTAAATGTTTTGATGAATTGAACAATGTGGACCCTGTTGTAAACAAGTGTAATGCTTAATTGGGTCGTCCACTCACAGTTAACAGTCTTTGTATTGAGCTGTGCTTGAAATGTACTGTAATTCTGCAAACTGTTAATAAATGTATCAATCAATCAAAAACAAACTCCAGTACAGTAGGTGGCGCTATCACAAGCAACGATTGAAACCCGCCAAAAAACACCTAAAGAAGAAGAAAACACGGCAAAACGGAAACGGAAGTGGGTCACGACTCACAAGGCTGAAGGCTGGCTGAAAGAAAACAACAGAAGCTTGTTTTGTTTTGTTGTTTAGTTTTTCCAGACTGAGAACCTTTCGCTTATAAAGGTAAAGTTATACTATGTGTTTTATACTATGTATCCGGAGTGTTTGTTTTTGTACTATTAATGCACATCATTAATTACGACATTAATTCTGACTGTAAAGCCTAAAGAGATGGACTCTGAACGGGAACCCGTTTTGGTGTCGGCATCATGTCATGCTTTAGCTATTGAAAAATAGCAGATCTACAAGCTCTGTAGCTATGAGCTTGTAGGTCTGCTATTTTTGAAAAAAAAAATCGAAGAACGACTGACATTTTTATAATCTGATCTCGGGTCAGAATGGGTTAATCAGACCAGTGTGTGTCCAGTGGAAACCTCGTATGAATCTGATCTCAGGTCAGAATGGGTTAATGTGTACAACGTGTGTTTGTCTCGCAAAAACGCTCGACCCACTGCACCGATCAGCGCCAACTAAACTTTCGTATGCTAACCCTCCATATGTTTTATATTTTATAAATCCAACTTGGATTATTTGATAATGGGAGTCAATTTCGATGGATTGAGTCAGT
The DNA here is from genome assembly GCF_964188405.1 of Protomyctophum parallelum. NCBI lineage: Eukaryota > Metazoa > Chordata > Actinopteri > Myctophiformes > Myctophidae > Protomyctophum > Protomyctophum parallelum. Next base: position 51,563,670 of record NC_139705.1, on the reverse strand, counting down.
GAGTCCAAACAAAGCCCCCCCCCCCCCCCCCCCCATTGGAAACACGCCACAGCACAGCAGGCTTTCTTTGGATAAATCAGTTTAACAGACCGTGTATTCTACTGTATTTACTATATTTCACATATTCTCTTCTTTCCTGCACCGTTCATATAAATCATATCGCAGGAAATAAACTGGAAATTAGGCTGTGCTTGCAGCCTTCTACATACAAACTGCTCATAAAGTATTCATTCAGTCAATGAGTTCAGACCTGGCTGTGACCTCCCGAGGCTAACCGAAACCGTGCCCAAATTTGGACCCAGTCATACGTCAATATAACGTCATAGATGACTGACGTCACATTTTTTAATCATGGGTGTGTGTAAAGCAAAGTTACTATGTTTACCCAGGGTAACTGGACTAAGGAAAGGAAAGGTACCATGTTTACCCAGGGTAACTGGACTAAGGAAAGGAAAGGTACCATGTTTACCCAGGGTAACTGGACTAAGGAAAGGAAAGGTACCATGTTTACCCAGGGTAACTGGACTAAGGAAAGGAAAGGTACCATGTTTACCCAGGGTAACTGGACTAAGGAAAGGAAAGGTACCATGTTTACCCAGGGTAACTGGACTAAGGAAAGGAAAGGTACCATGTTTACCCAGGGTAACTGGACTAAGGAAAGGAAAGGTACCATGTTTACCCAGGGTAACTGGACTAAGGAAAGGAAAGGTACTATGTTTACCCAGGGTAACTGGACTAAGCTCAAGAACTTGTTTACAGCCAGGCCCTGCTCATAGAACATTTCATGGTAGAGGTTCAATGCCTTGCTCAAAGGGCACTTCAGCGGTGGTAATTTTAATGTGCCGGTCCGGGGATACGAACTAGCGACCTTCTGATATCAAGACCGCTCCGCAAACCGTTCGGCCACCGCTGCCCCATATATAGCGGTATATATGTTCTAATGATTCTGACCCCCCTTTCCCCTCACTGTATATGTTTCTTTTTGCTTCCTTTATGAAGTCGTCCACTCACAGTTAACAGTCTTTGTATTGAGTTTGTGCTTGAAATGTACTGTAATTCTGCGTTAATTCTACTGTTAATAAATATTTCAATCAATCAAAAAAAACCTGTGACCTCCCGACTGAAACCGTGCCCAAATTTGGACTCAGTCAACACGTCATAGAAACCTCATAGATGACTGACGTCACATTTTCTAATCATGTGTGTGTATATATATATATATAATATAATAAGTTCTACGTATGTAAATTCTCCCAAGACGACCAAATGGCCGAGGAGGAAGACGAGGCGGGCTACGAGGAGGAGCTGGACGACGGCGGCGGTCTGGACGCGTCGGGCCACGGCAAGCGGAAGAGGCTCTTCTCCAAGGAGCTCCGCTGCATGATGTACGGCTTCGGCGACGACCAGAACCCCTACACGGAGTCCGTGGACATCCTGGAGGACCTGGTGATCGAGTTCGTCACCGAGATGACCCACAAGGCCATGTCCATCGGCCGGCAGGGCCGCGTGCAGGTGGAGGACATCGTGTTCCTCATCCGCAAGGACCCCCGGAAGTTCGCCCGGGTGAAGGACCTGCTGACCATGAACGAGGAGCTGAAGAGGGCGAGGAAGGCCTTCGACGAGGCCAACTATGGCTCTTGATTGAAGAACCGAAAGAAAGACACTGTTTTTTTTTTTTTATGATACACACACACACACGTCAGACAGTAATAATGTTTTGTGTTAATTTGACAGGGCTTAATCCATTTTAACCCATTTAAACCAGATACCGTCTAAATCCAGTTTTCTGAAAAACCCATGTTTCTATGTCAATATACGTAATGTGCCGCCGACCCCCATCTGAAAATATGTTGTTCCAGGGACCTCCCCAGAAGCAAAGATTTGAGTTTAAAACGCTCTGAATTCTGAAAGTTTATATTAAAAGATTTGTGCCACATGTTTCTCGATAAAAAAAAAATAGCAGATCTCATAGCGCGGCACCGAGTGCCACGCTATGAGCTTGTAGATCTGCTATTTTTTAAATAGAATTGGTTAAAATGGATAAATTAATGTACCAGGGCTTCTTTTTTTGTTGCTGTTCACGTGTTTTCAATGTGGATAGATTAGTTTCATGTTAGCCTGTTTGTTTCTAACGGCTTCAAAGACCCAATTGTTTTGTCACATCCAGCCCATCCCAGAAATGTTAATATTTGTAAGTATAGGTAGCTCTTATTTGCTTTGCATTATGAATCCATTGATATGACGGAGTGACACACCATTATGTTATGTGTCCGTAATTGGAATAAAGAAACATCCACCTTGGTTAGTGTGTTTCAGCATGATCAGCGGGAGTCACCCCATGGGTGCAATGTACTTCTAGAAGTAGCTTGTGTTAATTTTATACAATATAGAATTAACGAGAAATGGTACGAATCCATTAAGATTTTTCTTTTTACCCATTTAGGACTGAGGTCGATTCTTAAAAAAAAAAAAGTCTTCTAAATCCTGACCTGTTTTATAAAAAACTTCAAATATTTATAATTTATTATTACTAAAAGTGTCATCATACAATCACAATTTCCATCCTCACCTTTGTGTTTGTGTTACACAATGTTTGTGTTTACTGTTGACACAATAAGCAAATAATTCGCCCGCGGACCCCCATTAGAAAAGACGTGCCAGGGCCCCCCCATAAGAGAAGATGTTTACGGCTCTAGCATTGATTCTCAACCCGTTTTATTTCAAGGAACCTCACTGAGGGTCCTTGAAATCAAACTGAGGGTCCCTCAGTTTGACATGCACATTAGTCTACGGACCCCCATTTAGTGGCATTTCTATCTCTGGGACCCCGATTTATATTGTCAAATCAATGTTCATTTAACTCTTGAGAGCGTACAAATGCAGGTCCATTTGGTTCCATTTGTACAGTTACAGACCCATAAGGGTCCTTTTGGTTCCAAACTATCATTTAGCTGGGGACCCTCTGGAACTCCAAGCACCTCTGGGGGTCCCTGGACCCCTCTTTGGGAAGGCCTGGGTTAAACCACCATCCACCATGTTACTACATACATACATACCTTACCATGTATTCCCAGGCCTCTCTCTAGCATTTTAACAGTACTTATTTTATTTTAAATCTGACAATTGAGGATTCAGAGATTGTATATGCTGTTCTCGACACACCCTGTTAAGGCCTATTCATAGTCTGGATTTTCGGTGGTGAGGTGACCACCGCTCTGGTGGTGAGGTCACCACCGCTGAAATAACGTTGAGCGGTGGTGAGTAAAAACAGAGAGAAGGGCTGTGGCGGTGGCGGTGGTTTGCTCTTCACCGCGGCTCAGTGACGTCATGTTGTAGTTCGGCGGTCACCCCACCACCGTAAATCCAGACTATGTATGAGCCTTAACAACATACATGTCTCATGGCTCGGTGCCAATGACCGTCCCGTCATGAGCATCTGATGGTGATATTAACCCATTTAGGCTGATGTCCAAATGTAAAAGATGTCTTCTAAATAAGGACATGAAAGGCCAAGAAATATATTTGGCCACCGACCCCCATCTGAAAATATGTTGTTTCAGGAACCTCTCTGAAGCAAAGATTTGAGTTCAAACCGTTCACTCTGAGTCTGAAAGAATATACATTCAAAGATTTCATAAATAGCAGATCTACAAGCTCGTATAGCGTGGCACTCGGTGCCACTCTACGAGCTTGTAGATCTACTATTTCTCGATAGCTAAAGTGTAACATAATACCAAAAGGGGTTAAAATACACTCGCACGTTGTCAAAACAAAGACAAAGATTATTGTGGGTCAAACAAAATGAAAAAATAAGAAACAAACATTTTATTGATTATTCCTCAAAACAAGAAATCTGAATACAGACCATAAATATGTCAGACCAACTACACAAAGTCATGTGTTTATTAATTTATTTATCTGCTCAATCAAATTGTACTTTGTTTTTGTATACAGTTAAATGGTTGTATGTATACTATTGAGTATGCATTGGTCTACGCAGCGGATAACAAGGCTGCAACAAGTCTTATCTTCTAGACTACATCTAGAGTAGAGGTTTAGCGGCGGTGTTTATGAGTAGGGGTCACCTATGCCAATGCGCCACAGTGGTGTGTGTCTGTGTGTGTGTGTGCAGTGAATCTCCTCATCCCAGTCTCGCTGTCCTGTCACGGGGGAACAGTTCCAGGGCAGCGTCGATGAGCCGTCCTGTGCACACAGACAGGAGCAAGCTGGAGAAGAGTTAGGGCCAGCTCAGAGTCATCTAGTAGGAGAGTGGCGACACTATAGCGTTGACTCCCATCGTAACAATGGAAGTGCTCATTCTATCTCACAATGGGATAGTTCCAAATGTTTGGAACTATATAGCCCATACATAGCACCCCGCTTTGCGGCGAGATCAAAGCGTGTCGCCCCCCACTCTCTCACTAGATTACCCCGGGCCAGCTATAGACCCCTACCAGGTTGCCCTGTAGCTGTCTGCTGGGGACAGGTGAGGAGGAGGAGGAGGAGGAGGGAGGTAGGGGGAGCGTTTGGTTGGGGCGTCAGGTGTACGGTGGACAGGAGGGATAGGGGAGGAGGTGCCCTAGCTGTCTGTTGGGGACTGAACCAGTAGGGGGCAGTGTTTGTGGGTTGGGGCGTCAGGTCGACAGAGGGATAGGGGAAGGAGGAATGTCCATGAGTCTCTGTGTTTTTACTGCACGTTTTCCATCATCTTGAGGAATTCTGGACAGATAAACAAGAGGGAACAGGGTATAAATACTGAGTTGTGGCAATAAAAAAAATGTGTATTTTGTTTTCATGTTGCATGATGAGCACATTGACCATCGTTATGAAGTGAACACAGTGAGGAGGATCATCGTTATGAACTGAACACAGTGAGGAGGCCTGGCCTACCGTCAAAGTCCAGCATGCCGTCAGAGTTCTTGTCTCCGTCCCTCAACAGCTCGTCAATCTCGTCCTCTGTGATGGCCTCCCCGGTGCTGCGGATGATCTGGGCGAACTCCTCTCTGTCAATCATGCCGTCTCCGTTCCTGCGTTCATTAACAACACCCAGGGTTAAACAAAAGAGAAAGAGGAAAAGATTTGTATGACATGTCTGTCTTAAAATATATATATATATATATATAACACCCAGGAAAGCAAGGAAAACGTCACACGTACTTGTCGAACACACGGAAGCATTCGGCCAAATCCTCTTCAGACTTGCCGGCCTGGTCCTCCTTTAGGAGCCTCACCATCATGACCAAGAACTCCTCGAAGTCGATGGAACCGCTGCCTGAGGTCCAAAACAAGTCACATCATTCATTGTCCAACTGTTCTGTTCGCACACAGCAGGTAAAGAAAACAAACGCAGCCTGGCCCTGCGGCCTGATGCTCCTAAGTGCCGCATGTCCTTGTGCGTAAATTGCGTAATTGCGCACCAGTTTTCAATAGACGTTTAGGAAAAAATATCGACTTTTTATATAATTTGATGACAATCTATCCAGGTGCTCACCGTCCTCATCGACCTCCTCGATGATCTCATCCAACTCCTCTCTTGACGGGGTCTGGCCCAACATTTTCATCACGGTGCCCAACTCGGCTGTGCTGATGTCTCCGCCGCCGTCAGTGTCGAACATGTCAAAGGCAGCCTTGAACTCTGGAGAAACGGATCAAAATGTCCGTATGATGATGAATATCAGGGCATTGTGATCGTGGTGGAAAATGTACTGTATATATGTAAGTATGGACCCGTTTACAAGGCTTTTCTAGGCCTACACTTACCGGCGAGCATCTCCTCGCTCAGGTAGGAGCGGGCCTCTTGTTGTGAGTCAGTCTGTAAAAACAGGACATTGTTGGCACTTCATTGTCAAGAAGATGGGCCCATTTTACGCACACCTATAGGCCTACGCTATTCCCGTCAAAACCCTTAATTGTCATTTTTTTTGTATTGTATTATTGATAGCCTTACATTGCACGTGCCATAATTAGTGGCAAAACACACAATTAGCCTACTAAACAATAAGATGTTGTTACTTAGTGACTGTCACTGATCATTATCTTAGCCATGTTGTTAATAGCATGGATTCGATTATTTTCTTTTAATATAATTCAATATATTACAAAGAAAATAATGGAGATGCATTTCCTGGAGGCTATAGTGGTCTATATATTCTATCGACCACTGTAGCATCTGTTCTAAGGCCTTCTTGTAGAGGCTATGGTGAAAATGAGCCCCGGCTATTTCAGGCTCAACACGTTAGTCTCTCTGTATAAGGCAACGGGGATATGCAATCCCATGGAATTTGTCGCGTCAGCAGAATCCGCACCCTGGAGCCGCATCTTGCCACCTGATGCTCCCCATGGGCACTAATTTAGTCCCCACTCAGCCCTGAGTATTCATTAACTTCATTAGACTAAGGATTAACTTAAAGGGGAGCTCTGTACACTAAAGAATAGAACAGCCACTGAATGTAGGCTATTAATGTTTCCAAGGCTCTTAATTAGGCTACCACAATCATGTAAGATAAATTAAACTATTTAAACTAGGCTAAAGTTGATAGTGTCACCAACCATTAGCAAATGTTATATAGCTTTCTATAAATTCACGATAATCCTTCAAGGGACAAAACATGCACCACCAGGCAAGGTTATACATTTATCATTTGAATTTCTCATGCATTTATTATTATATAATATATTTAAAAAAAACCCCATTAAACAACAAGTTGTAGGCTATAAATGTTAACTTGAGTGTTGGTTGATCATAGCATATGCTTGGACATATTTTTTCCACAATTGTATAGGATCTTACCATGTTTGCGGATTAGTTTGTGTCCCCCAAATATCCACAGGAAAAAATAGTAGATCAATCCGTGTGAACCCCGACAGAGAGACTAGACGCCAAGTGAGATTTCACACACACTTTAAACGGTGGGTCCTAAGCCCCGCCCCCCCGGAGCGTCACAGGGCCTCCAGAATTAGAACCCTGAACTTTTAGGGGTTCTGGCTGCCAACTGAGAGGGCCAATCACAATGTGGCGTGGCGTGGACATGTCTGTTCATGTCAGGGACATCAAAAAGGTACAGGAAAGGAGAAAATCACCCCATTTAGACCTGAGCCTCCATTCTACAAATGTCTGTCTAAATCATTTGTTTTGTGAAAAAACCCTCATGTTTCTAATGTCAGTGGTGCGTGCTCAAACTATTTCATGTCAAGGACACCCAAACATTATTTGTATTTGGCCGCCGACCCCCATCTCAAAATATGCTGTTCTAGGGACCCCCCCAGAAGCAAAGATTTGAGTTAAAAATGTTAATAAATATTACAAATTTGCGGCACATTTTCACGATTTAATTGTCTTTTTAGCAGATCTGCAAGCTAGTGCCGCGCTATGAGCTTGTAGATCTCCTATTTTTTCAATAGCTAAAGTATAACATAATGCTTAAAACACCAAGAGGGGTTCCGGTCCAGTAAATGTAAAAAGGTATAGTCTCCACAATAAGGGGCCACCACCAACCAGAATGGGTCGGGCACACAGTTGATTGAGCGTCTCAGTGCAACGTTCATATTATGAAGGCTATATAGGCTACTTTCATTTGAGAGCATGATTATGCTTTGTTAAATCATCATGATGTCGTTTCCAGGTGCGTGGTGGTGTTGTTGGCTTTGTTAAATCATCATGATGTAGTTTCCAGGTGCGTGGTGGTGTTGCTGGAATGGGCGAGGTAAAAATAAATCAGCGACGTGCACACATAGACATCAAAGGGGGCTTCAGCCCCCCCCCCCCCTGCCCCCTTTTACCCGTTTGTAAAACAACTGCCCTCTCCAGACCACGAATGCATGGCGTTTACTACATGGTGGAAGAAATGCAATAAATGCCACTCCTCTCCTCTCCATGCCATGCCAGAAGGAAGGCAGCATTCTGGAGAATTGCTTTTTTCCCCCCCCGAAGTCTTCTAAACTTGCGTTGAACAAACGTGTTTAGAAATACATGTCGTTACACACCTGCATCTCCACTAGATAAAGAGTGCAGGGTTGCGCCCCGAAAATAGCAGATCTACAAGCTCTCAACACGTCGCAGCGTGACACGTTGAGAGCTTGTATAGATCAGCTATTTTCGCTATTTTTTTGTCCCAGAAATAAATGGTTCCTGCAGTCCTTTTTGAGTATGATGGAGAAATGGTCACGAGATTGTCTCATACATGGTTGGTCTTCACATTTGTTTGACTGAAACCGTAATCTACTCTTAACCCATTTTAGGAGAGAACCCCTTTTGGTGTTAGCATTACGTTGTGCTTTAGCTATTTAAAAATAGCAGATCTACAAGCTCATAGCGCGCCACCGAGTGGCGCGCTACGAGCTTGTAGGTCTGCTATTTTAGAAAAATCGAAGAACGACTGACATTTTCAGAATCTGATCTCAGGTCAGAATGGTTTAATCAGACCAGTGTGTGTCCAGTGGAAACCTCGTATGAATCTGATCTCAGGTCAGAATGGGTTAATGATTGTTTTCCCAGTAGTATCCAGTCCTTTAATACACTTCTCATTTGAAAGCGTAAATCGTAGCGTATTGTGCATGCAGGCCTCAAAGATATAAGAGGGGTTATGGTTTGTGTGATGATGGCAGAGTTTCACTCTGGCCACGGTGAAACTAAAGACCCGGCAGAAGCATTCTGTAGGGCTGAATGGAGGACCTCTGGGTCGTGTCGTAGCCCTGAATAGCAGGCAGATCCTGGGGCTGAGTGGGGACAGCAGAGACAGAGAGCCCGGGGGGCAATGTGGCTGCTCTCACGCCCACCTCCTGAAATCACACATCACAGATAAACACAACCTGATGCTCCTTGTATGGAGGGGGCTTCCTGCGGGGGTGTGTGTGTGTGGGGGGGGGGGGGGGGGGGGCTCAGGCGAGGAGAGAAAGAAGAATTATACGGAGAGAGAGAGAGAGAGAGAGAGAGAGAGAGATAAGGGATACAGAGACGGAGAAGCGGAAGGATGGGCGATATGATTTTTAAGGAGAGAGGGGGAGGAGAGGGGGGCGTTGGGAGGGGGTCTGTAGGCTATATTATACTCAACAGACAGGCTGCAGTTTCCAGATGGAAGAATTCTGCCAGGATGCTCCGACTCTGACTCCACATCTCCTAGCGTTTATATGCCGTTATATGCCAGGTGGCCGTAACCTGTTCACTTCCTTCTGTTCTCAGGCCAGCCTGTTGAGCCACCGCTGGGGGAAAGAGGACTCCCCTCTGTGGGTGTTGCTGTTCTCAGGCCAGCCTGTTGAGCCACCGCTGGGGGAAAGAGGACTCCCCTCTGTGCGGGTGTTGCTAGCGCTGCGTTTCTAAGTTGGGAAGACAGACAGCTTCCTGAAGACTGTCTGTCATCAGCTGCTCGACCAAAGTGGAGGACCGACGGCCCGGCCGGCAGGCCCGGGGGATGACGAGCTCAATTCAACTTTTCTCATGATAATTCCTCAAGACGTCTCAGGTTACATTCCTGAGGTGTTTGCCAAAGACAGACATGATGGAGGAATCTACGCAGACAGAAACAGAAGCATTTCAAAGTCATGCGTTTTAAGGCTCTTAGGTGTTGGGAGTGGAACGTACTGCCCTTGAATGAACGTGTGTTCTTGTGTATGTTTTTCTGTGGACGTGTGTGTGTGTGTGTGTGTGTGTGTGTGTGTGTGTGTGTGCGTGCGTGTGTGTGCGCGCGCGCGTGTGTGTGCACACGTGTGTTTGCGTGTCTATGTCTGTGTGTGGTCAAATGTGCACATTGTCAGTAGTATTAGCAAATCCAATCAGGTCATATCCTGTATCATTATCCATAATGCAAGTGAAATAACAGCAAATAATGTCACACACACACACACACACACACACACACACACACACACACACACACACACACACACACACACACACACACACACACACACACACACACACACACACACACAGCACAACAGAGAAGAGGAAACAGAGGAGAGTTTGGTTTATTAAGAAAGCACAAACAAAGAAAAAAGTACTGTGGACAAGAACAGGCTGAGAGATTTGAGGAACAGTCAGTCAGTCAGTCAGTCAGTCAGTCAGTCAGAGAGAGAGAGAGAGAGAGACTACAGTCAGTCAGGGAGAGAGAGAGAGAGGGCCGGGGAGGGGAGGGGGTGGGTGGGGGTCTCGGGGGTGTAGCATTTCTCTCTTGAGCAGCAGCAGGTGCCAAAAGACAGCTGAGAGGCCGACGCGAGGAGACAGCCAGCCAGAGGAAAGGGTCTTCGTCTTAAAAGGTTTAAACAGATATTTTTAGACTGCCCACACTATATACCCCCGTGGGCCGGGTGGCATGAGACATGAGAAGGGAGGGGAGGGTGTCAAAGGAGGAGGAGGAGGAGGGGGGGGAGGTCTTCTACTGTAATGGGGAGAGTTCTAATTGTCCTGTCTTTACAGCCACGTGTTTATAATCTCGCTGGGTCTTTGTGTGGATTCATTTTGTCGTTTTTTGAAAGTAGGACTCGTGTCTTCAAAGGAGTTATATAGTCGAGATTTATGTTGGAGATTATAGTTTTGTGTGTTCTGTCCAAGCAGTTAGGATCTAGTTACACTGGACACTAAGGCAGGTTGATCTAGTTACATTGGACGCACTCCATCATCTTCACAAAGTCTGAATGGGAGAGAGAGAGAGAGAGAGAGGAAGGGAGAAAGAAAAGAGTGTCAATCCAGCCAAACAACCATCAAAACCATCAAATTAACCATGAATTAATGAATGAATGAACAAACGTTTGGACGGACGGATGAATGAATGAATGAATGCCCAACCAGTGGGGCAAGCCAACATGGCTGTTTAAGGAAAGCCAAAAGATAAATGATGAAACTTTTCCTCATCATAATTATAATAATAATAATTGCCAAAATGGAGAAAATAGAATAGGGGCTCCATCTTGCACTACTATCCCTAAACGTATTTGCCATTTCTTACTATTTTGAAAAACCTTTTAAAATATAGTTCAACTATAGCCGATTGACATTGTGAGCTTGTAGATCGGCTATTTGTACTATTTTAAAAGGTTTTTCAAAATAGTAAAAAAATAGCAAATTAGTTTAGGGATAAAGGTTAAGGGTTAAGATATAGCCATATATGCTGATTGTTGTTCTATTTCTTTAACTTATAGCATCTGCTTATACATCTCATAACATGACATACAGATTAGAAATAAATCAACAGATACAGATAAGGTTTAGGGTGAATTGAAATGATTAATTAAGTTAATATTGTGTTTGTGTGTTATGTTTTCATAAATAATAGTTGAATAAGGAGCCTTACTTTTTAACTAATGATGAAATGATTGGTCAAACTTTGTTCTCTTCTTCTTTTACTAAATATAATGACAGTTTAAATCTCAATAACAACATTGCAGGCTATACGGACGGTAAAACCAAGTTCCATGAAGCCTTTTACGTCCACCTACAGCAGGGGGTTTCAAAATCCTGACTGTTTTCTTGAAAAAGCTACGTTTTTCTGTCAGTCGTTCTCAAACACTTTCATGTTACTTTTCACGATTCTTCAAAAATAGCAGACCTACAAGCTCGTAGCGCGCCACTCGGTGGCGCGCTATGAGCTTGTAGATCTGCTATTTTTCAATAGCTAAAGCTTAAGGCCCATTATTTGAGCCACGGACCACCATTTGATGAGATGTGTAAGCCCAAGCAAGATCTTGGAATATTTTGTAGTCGTTGGATAAGATTCTGTCCTCATGTACGCTGTATTGATGTTGGTACCATTAGGAGAGATAACAGGCAAACGTTGATCAAATTGATCAAAATAACAATTCTTCTACATTCTCTAATTGCGTAGAGTTCCTGTAAATTAACTGATGCAGATGTTTAACAATAATTTTAACTTCTTACGCTCTCAGGAGTTAAAGATCTATAAGGGTCCATTTGGTTACCAACTATCCATTTAGCTTGCCGCGGACCACCTGGACCCCCCCCTCCCCCCCCCCTCAAGGACCACTGGTTGAAATCCACTGACCTACACTCGTCTTCAGAATAACAGCTGTCTGTGTTTGTTTTTCTACGCATCCATTCTTAGACTTTCAGCTCTCTGCTATTTTCATCCACGGCTTCCCATGTCACAGAAGCATATTAGCCTATAAGCCCGGGGAAGATTGAGATGTTTGTGCATATTTGCAGGTATAACCATTATATATTATGCTTTCTCCCATGCAGTATATTGTTCGTATTGTACCCAATATGAGACGACTCTGATTTTAAGATGACACCTATTTGTTAAGACTCATTTGTCAAATAGTCTATAGTCCCCGATTATAATACGACCCCGTTTTATAGGAAATTTCCATTGGAAAAAAACATAGTCTTTATAGGCTATATTCAGGCCAATAGGGGTATGTGATAAGATCTAAAATGGAAGCACGCATATCACAAAAAAAGAGTTGACAGGTGCTGAACAAAAAATATACATACAGAAAGCAGGTATAGGACTATATGTTCTTAAGCTCCCAGTAGTATTTTATCAGGGCTACAGTATGTCTCTAGTAATTACAGGTTTGTGGGTGATTTATGTATTTAATGAGTCAATTTGGCTGTCTACTAGAGAACAGATGACTCATCCTCTCAAAGTCCATGCTGGAGGTGAACTGCACTTTATTGTGAAATGGTATGTTTTTCTGTGAACGTGTGTGTGTGTGTGTGTGTGTGTGTTGTGTTGTGTTGTGTTAGCTTACGCATGTTTTATGATATTAAAATGCTTTAAAAAAAAAAAAATTATGTGATGTATTCCCATGCTTTTTGTTCTTGCTTAATGTAAATCGCTCTGGATTAAGAGCGTCTGCTAAATGCCTAAATTGTAAATTGTGTTGTGTTGTGTTGTGTTGTGTTGTGTTGTGTCGTGTTGTGTTGTGTTGTGTGTGTGTGTGTCACTGTGTGTGCGTGTGTCTTGAACATAGCTCACAGCACCCTCTTGTGGAGCCAAGCTGTAAAACCCCACAGTAGAGCCTCCTGTGTTCAATGTTTGTTTTAAAAACGCCATTGACAATGAAGGGAAATATTGTCTCTCAGTCATTACGCCATATTGTCTCTGTATTGTTTTAATGGCGTTTAATGTTTGTGTCGGCATGCCGTTTGTGTCACATCACCATTACATCACCTAATCAACATGAGTTAGACTATATTAGGTGCCCCTCACTTCACACGGGTGTGATTTATTTTAATACTATATAGATGTATGTTGGTCAGCTACTTCACATGGTTATTTACTCTAGATATAATAGATACATCCCTTGACTCCTTCAAAACCGCTCTCAAAGGGCACCTATGGACGGCTGCAATTCGAAACTGGCCTCTGTAAAATCTGAATCCCCCCCACCGCCCCCCCCCCCTTTTCCCCTCACTGTATATGTATCCTTTCCCTTTTTGCTTCCTATATGATGAATTCCTGTTCTGTTCTTTAGCTACATAGAAGTGTCTCTAAATGTTTTGATGAATTGAACAATGTGGACCCTGTTGTAAACAAGTGTAATGCTTAATTGGGTCGTCCACTCACAGTTAACAGTCTTTGTATTGAGTTTGTGCTTGAAATGTACTGTAAATTCTACAAACTGTTAATACATATTTAAATCAATCAATCAATCAATACACGCTTGATCACAAATGCTAAGAATGATTTGTGACTAAATATATTTGTGACTAAATGGCGCCCCCCACTGGTTGCCTTGGAAAATGGCACCATGGTTCCCTTTAATTAAGCCACAGGCCCACAGCTGTGGGTGGAAAGACGCCAGCAGTAGAGATACAGATTTCAACTGCTCGCACACGCACAGTAACAGCGCAGTTTGAATTGAAATAAATAAATAAATACTTTATTATGTGTTTATTTGAACCCTGCGCTCGTCTGTTTTAGAGACCTTTATTTAGTATTTAGTCTGGAGCCGTTTCTTGTTTAGTTTCCCCCCGTTTTTATTTTGAAACCTTTACACTCACTCACACACAACACAAACTCCTGCCATGAATCAACCTTGCAGTCATCGTCAATCAACATCGACAACAAGTGAGTAAACAACAATTAATAGGCGACTATTTGTTATACATATGGGGGGGGGTTGACAAATTAAGTGCCCCCTTTGAAAAAAAGTATGCCCCCTTGCTGATTTGTGCCTGGAGACGGCACTGTTGTCACTCTGTCTGGATATATGATTGTGTCTGCTAATAGAGACTGTCCTTAGAGACTTTCCCCATCAGGACACGCCCCCCTCATCTAGACTGAGTGGCAAAACATTGAGCAGCATTTATGGAGCGTTGGAGTTTGGAAGCGCTCGTTGTAAATCACTCAACCGTCCTGCCGTACCACCCGTTTCTAAATGTCACATGATGCAGGAGGCAGCAAAATGTGGTGTTATGGAAAACAAGCACTTCCAAACACTGACACTTAGAAAAAATAATCAAATGCAGGGCATTTCTTCTTGACAGAAAGTAGCTCTTAACGTTTCTATGGTGGATTTTCACGAAACAAAAACTTTGCAGATAGAAAGAGGATAATTCAAGCTTTTCGTTCAGCTGCAAATGTTGGTGAGTTTAACATTGTTTAATGCAATTAGACAGGACTTTAATGTTGGTGAGTTTAACATTGTTTAATGCAATCAGACAGGACTTTAATGTTGGTGAGTTTAACATTGTTTAATGCAATCAGACAGGACTTTAATGTTGGTGAGTTTAACATTGTTTAATGCAATCAGACAGGACTTTAATGTTGGTGAGTTTAACATTGTTTAATGCAATCAGACAGGACTTTAATGTTGGTGAGTTTAACATTGTTTAATGCAATCAGACAGGACTTTAATGTTGGTGAGTTTAACATTGTTTAATGCAATCAGACATGACTTTAATGTTGGTGAGTTTAACATTGTTTAATGCAATCAGACAGGACTTTAATGTTGGTGAGTTTAACATTGTTTAATGCAATCAGACAGGACTTTAATGTTGGTGAGTTTAACATTGTTTAATGCAATCAGACAGGACTTTAATGTTGGTGAGTTTAACATTGTTTAATGCAATCAGACATGACTTTAATGTTGGTGAGTTTAACATTGTTTAATGCAATCAGACAGGACTTTAATGTTGGTGAGTTTAACATTGTTTAATGCAATCAGACAGGACTTTAATGTTGGTCAGTTTAACATTGTTTAATGCAATCAGACAGGACTTTAATGTTGGTGAGTTTAACATTGTTTAATGCAATCAGACAGGACTTTAATGTTGGTGAGTTTAACATTGTTTAATGCAATCAGACAGGACTGTTCTGTGTGGATGAATGGGCTGTCAAAGGCCAGAAAGTATAGTTTTTTGCCACTCAGTGTAAAAAACTTCCAGGTACGATGATGTCATGTCCATACCCTCTATCAGTATGGTTCCTGACCTGGGGGGGGGGGGGGGGGGGGGGGGGGGGCTTGTTGTCAGCCATGTTCTGTTTGGAGGTGGTCCAAATCACTATGGTTCTGTTCTGACCCACCTGGGGGCTTGTTGTCAGCCATGTTCTGTTTAGAGGTGGTTCTAATCACTGGTTCTGTTCTGACCCACCTGGGGGCCTGTTGTCAGCCATGTTCTGTTTGGAGGTGGTTCTAGTCAGAATGGGTTAATCAGACCAGTGTGTGTCCAGTGGAAACCTCGTATGAATCTGATCTCAGGTCAGAATGGGTTGACATGTACGCGCGCGCGTGCGTGCATGCGTGCGTGTGAGTGTGTATGCATGTTTGTTTGCAAGCACGTGGGTTTTCACTTTTCAGCTTATGTCAGTGGGTCATTATTGTTCTATAAATGCATGCGTGGTAAATTGGAGACGAGAGCTGAATCTCACCATCAAAGTCAATCTTTCCGTCTTTGTTTGCGTCCGAGTCGGCCATCATCTCATCCACCTCTTCCTCCGTCAGCCCCTCACCGGTGAGGCGGATGATCTCTCCGAACTCCTCGCGGTCGATGAAACCATCTCCGTTCCTGGCACACAAAAACATTGATTGGTTGATTGATTGAAGTATTTATTAACAGTTTGCAGAATTACAGTACAATTCAAGCACAAACTCAATACAAAGACTGTTAACTGTGAGTGGACGACCCAATAAAGCATTACACTTGTTCAATTCATCAAAACATTTAGAGACGTGCAAATAGACACTTCTATATAGGCAAAGAACAGAACAGGAATTCATCATAAAGGAAGCCAAAAGGGAAAAGAAACAGTGTCAAGTTGAATCACTGAGCACTCACAGAGACATCACAACATTTTTCACACAATTTAAAACCCCTCTCTGACTCAAGAACAGCAACATTACTGCAACTGATATGTATTATCAGCAGATTCAGCACCCTATGATGTGTTATCAGCGCCCTCTAGTGGACAAATGAGATGCAATCACCTCTAGTTCTGAACATTACAGAAGCAGTCAACATGTAATAATGATTTCATACCTGGTGGCCTCCTGCATATGTTGGTCAAATAAACATGAGATGGTTAGATTACACATTCACTCATAGAGATACAAACACATGCTCTGATGAAGGCTGCATAGAACATAAACATGAGATGGTTAGATTACACATTCACTCATAGAGATACAAACACATGCTCTGATGAAGATGAGATGGTTAGATTACACATTCACTCATAGAGATACAAACACATGCTCTGATGAAGATGAGATGGTTAGATTACACATTCACTCATAGAGATACAAACACATGCTCTGATGAAGGCTGCATAGAACATAAACATGAGATGGTTAGATTACACATTCACTCATAGAGATACAAACACATGCTCTGATGAAGGCTGCATAGAACATAAACATGAGATGGTTAGATTACACATTCACTCATAGAGATACAAACACATGCTCTGATGAAGATGAGATGGTTAGATTACACATTCACTCATAGAGATACAAACACATGCTCTGATGAAGGCTGCATAGAACATAAACATGAGATGGTTAGATTACACATTCACTCATAGAGATACAAACACATGCTCTGATGAAGGCTGCATAGAACATAAACATGAGATGGTTAGATTACACATTCACTCATAGAGATACAAACACATGCTCTGATGAAGGCTGCATAGAACATAAACATGAGATGGTTAGATTACACATTCACTCATAGAGATACAAACACATGCTCTGATGAAGGCTGCATAGAACATAAACATGAGATGGTTAGATTACACATTCACTCATAGAGATACAAACACATGCTCTGATGAAGGCTGCATAGAACATAAACATGAGATGGTTAGATTACACATTCACTCATAGAGATACAAACACATGCTCTGATGAAGATGAGATGGTTAGATTATACATTCACTCATAGAGATACAAACACATGCTCTGATGAAGATGAGATGGTTAGATTACACATTCACTCATAGAGATACAAACACATGCTCTGATGAAGGCTGCATAGAACATAAACATGAGATGGTTAGATTACACATTCACTCATAGAGATACAAACACATGCTCTGATGAAGGCTGCATAGAACATAAACATGAGATGGTTAGATTACACATTCACTCAGAGATACAAACACATGCTCTGATGAAGGCTGCATAGCCGAAGCGCGTCATTGTTCCTTTTTGGTGTTTGAAATGTGAGTATACTTTGTCCCCCGCTTGTTTCATTTTTGGATGTGCTACCTTTTTGGAATTTTTTTAATTCCTATTTTTTTGACCTCCTGACCTGTACATACAATACAAACACACACATTAGTCTATCCTACATAGACACGCATGCACACGCGAGCACACACACACACACAAGCATGCGCACCCATACACACACACACGCACGCAAGCACTGACATGCACGCACCCACGCACGCGCGCACACACACACATATGCACGCACACCGCGCACCAGTAATAAGTGTCGTATAGTTATGGTGGATAACGGAACAGTAATAAGTGTTGTATAGTTATGGTGGATAACGGAACAGTAATAAGTGTCGTATAGTTATGGTGGATAACGGAACAGTAATAAGTGTCGTATAGTTATGGTGGATAACAGAACAGTAATAAGTGTCGTATAGTTATGGTGGATAATGGAACAGTAATAAGTGTCGTATAGTTATGGTGGATAACGGAACAGTAATAAGTGTCGTATAGTTATGGTGGATAACAGAACAGTAATAAGTGTCGTATAGTTATGGTGGATAACAGAACAGTAATAAGTGTCGTATAGTTATGGTGGATAACGGAACAGTAATAAGTGTCGTATAGTTATGGTGGATAACAGAACAGTAATAAGTGTCGTATAGTTATGGTGGATAACAGAACAGTAATAAGTGTCGTATAGTTATGGTGGATAACAGAACAGTAATAAGTGTTGTATAGTTATGGTGGATAACAGAACAGTAATAAGTGTCGTATAGTTATGGTGGATAACAGAACAGTAATAAGTGTCGTATAGTTATGGTGGATAACGGAACAGTAATAAGTGTTGTATAGTTATGGTGGATAACGGAACAGTAATAAGTGTTGTATAGTTATGGTGGATAACGGAACAGTAATAAGTGTCGTATAGTTATGGTGGATAACAGAACAGTAATAAGTGTCGTATAGTTATGGTGGATAACAGAACAGTAATAAGTGTTGTATAGTTATGGTGGATAATGGAACAGTAATAAGTGTTGTATAGTTATGGTGGATAACGGAACAGTAATAAGTGTCGTATAGTTATGGTGGATAACAGAACAGTAATAAGTGTCGTATAGTTATGGTGGATAATGGAACAGTAATAAGTGTCGTATAGTTATGGTGGATAACGGAACAGTAATAAGTGTCGTATAGTTATGGTGGATAACAGAACAGTAATAAGTGTCGTATAGTTATGGTGGATAACAGAACAGTAATAAGTGTCGTATAGTTATGGTGGATAACGGAACAGTAATAAGTGTTGTATAGTTATGGTGGATAACAGAACAGTAATAAGTGTCGTATAGTTATGGTGGATAACAGAACAGTAATAAGTGTCGTATAGTTATGGTGGATAATGGAACAGTAATAAGTGTTGTATAGTTATGGTGGATAACGGAACAGTAATAAGTGTTGTATAGTTATGGTGGATAACGGAACAGTAATAAGTGTCGTATAGTTATGGTGGATAACAGAACAGTAATAAGTGTTGTATAGTTATGGTGGATAATGGAACAGTAATAAGTGTCGTATAGTTATGGTGGATAACAGAACAGTAATAAGTGTCGTATAGTTATGGTGGATAACAGAACAGTAATAAGTGTTGTATAGTTATGGTGGATAATGGAACAGTAATAAGTGTCGTATAGTTATGGTGGATAACAGAACAGTAATAAGTGTTGTATAGTTATGGTGGATAACAGAACAGTAATAAGTGTCGTATAGTTAAGGTGGATAACGGAACAGTAATAAGTGTCGTATAGTTATGGTGGATAACAGAACAGTAATAAGTGTCGTATAGTTATGGTGGATAACAGAACAGTAATAAGTGTCGTATAGTTATGGTGGATAATGGAACAGTAATAAGTGTCGTATAGTTATGGTGGATAACAGAACAGTAATAAGTGTCGTATAGTTATGGTGGATAACAGAACAGTAATAAGTGTCGTATAGTTATGGTGGATAACGGAACAGTAATAAGTGTCGTATAGTTATGGTGGATAACAGAACAGTAATAAGTGTTGTATAGTTATGGTGGATAACGGAACAGTAATAAGTGTCGTATAGTTAAGGTGGATAACGGAACAGTAATAAGTGTCGTATAGTTATGGTGGATAACAGAACAGTAATAAGTGTTGTATAGTTATGGTGGATAACGGAACAGTAATAAGTGTCGTATAGTTAAGGTGGATAACAGAACAGTAATAAGTGTTGTATAGTTATGGTGGATAATGGAACAGTAATAAGTGTCGTATAGTTATGGTGGATAACAGAACAGTAATAAGTGTCGTATAGTTATGGTGGATAACAGAACAGTAATAAGTGTCGTATAGTTATGGTGGATAACAGAACAGTAATAAGTGTTGTATAGTTATGGTGGATAATGGAACAGTAATAAGTGTTGTATAGTTATGGTGGATAACGGAACAGTAATAAGTGTCGTATAGTTATGGTGGATAACAGAACAGTAATAAGTGTCGTATAGTTATGGTGGATAACGGAACAGTAATAAGTGTCGTATAGTTATGGTGGATAACAGAACAGTAATAAGTGTCGTATAGTTATGGTGGATAACAGAACAGTAATAAGTGTCGTATAGTTAAGGTGGATAACAGAACAGTAATAAGTGTCGTATAGTTATGGTGGATAACAGAACAGTAATAAGTGTCGTATAGTTATGGTGGATAACAGAACAGTAATAAGTGTCGTATAGTTATGGTGGATAACAGAACAGTAATAAGTGTTGTATAGTTATGGTGGATAACAGAACAGTAATAAGTGTCGTATAGTTATGGTGGATAACGGAACAGTAATAAGTGTCGTATAGTTATGGTGGATAACAGAACAGTAATAAGTGTCGTATAGTTATGGTGGATAATGGAACAGTAATAAGTGTCGTATAGTTATGGTGGATAACAGAACAGTAATAAGTGTTGTATAGTTATGGTGGATAACGGAACAGTAATAAGTGTCGTATAGTTAAGGTGGATAACGGAACAGTAATAAGTGTCGTATAGTTATGGTGGATAACAGAACAGTAATAAGTGTTGTATAGTTATGGTGGATAACGGAACAGTAATAAGTGTCGTATAGTTAAGGTGGATAACGGAACAGTAATAAGTGTCGTATAGTTATGGTGGATAACAGAACAGTAATAAGTGTTGTATAGTTATGGTGGATAACAGAACAGTAATAAGTGTTGTATAGTTATGGTGGATAACAGAACAGTAATAAGTGTCGTATAGTTATGGTGGATAACAGAACAGTAATAAGTGTTGTATAGTTATGGTGGATAACAGAACAGTAATAAGTGTTGTATAGTTATGGTGGATAACAGAACAGTAATACGTGTCGTATAGTTATGGTGGATAACAGAACAGTAATAAGTGTCGTATAGTTATGGTGGATAATGGAACAGTAATAAGTGTCGTATAGTTATGGTGGATAACAGAACAGTAATAAGTGTTGTATAGTTATGGTGGATAACAGAACAGTAATAAGTGTCGTATAGTTATGGTGGATAACAGAACAGTAATAAGTGTCGTATAGTTAAGGTGGATAACGGAACAGTAATAAGTGTCGTATAGTTATGGTGGATAACAGAACAGTAATAAGTGTTGTATAGTTATGGTGGATAACAGAACAGTAATAAGTGTCGTATAGTTATGGTGGATAACAGAACAGTAATAAGTGTCGTATAGTTATGGTGGATAATGGAACAGTAATAAGTGTTGTATAGTTATGGTGGATAACAGAACAGTAATAAGTGTCGTATAGTTATGGTGGATAACAGAACAGTAATAAGTGTCGTATAGTTATGGTGGATAACGGAACAGTAATAAGTGTCGTATAGTTATGGTGGATAACAGAACAGTAATAAGTGTCGTATAGTTATGGTGGATAACAGAACAGTAATAAGTGTCGTATAGTTATGGTGGATAACGGAACAGTAATAAGTGTCGTATAGTTATGGTGGATAACGGAACAGTAATAAGTGTCGTATAGTTATGGTGGATAACGGAACAGTAATAAGTGTCGTATAGTTATGGTGGATAACGGAACAGTAATAAGTGTCGTATAGTTATGGTGGATAACAGAACAGTAATAAGTGTCGTATAGTTATGGTGGATAACAGAACAGTAATAAGTGTCGTATAGTTATGGTGGATAACAGAACAGTAATAAGTGTCGTATAGTTATGGTGGATAACAGAACAGTAATAAGTGTCGTATAGTTAAGGTGGATAACAGAACAGTAATAAGTGTCGTATAGTTATGGTGGATAACAGAACAGTGATAAGTGTCGTATAGTTATGGTGGATAACAGAACAGTAATAAGTGTCGTATAGTTATGGTGGATAACGGAACAGTAATAAGTGTCGTATAGTTATGGTGGATAACAGAACAGTAATAAGTGTCGTATAGTTATGGTGGATAACAGAACAGTAATAAGTGTCGTATAGTTATGGTGGATAACAGAACAGTAATAAGTGTCGTATAGTTATGGTGGATAACGGAACAGTAATAAGTGTCGTATAGTTATGGTGGATAATGGAACAGTAATAAGTGTCGTATAGTTATGGTGGATAACAGAACAGTAATAAGTGTCGTATAGTTATGGTGGATAACAGAACAGTAATAAGTGTCGTATAGTTATGGTGGATAACGGAACAGTAATAAGTGTCGTATAGTTATGGTGGATAACAGAACAGTAATAAGTGTCGTATAGTTATGGTGGATAACAGAACAGTAATAAGTGTCGTATAGTTATGGTGGATAACAGAACAGTAATAAGTGTCGTATAGTTATGGTGGATAACGGAACAGTAATAAGTGTCGTATAGTTATGGTGGATAACAGAACAGTAATAAGTGTCGTATAGTTATGGTGGATAACAGAACAGTAATAAGTGTCGTATAGTTATGGTGGATAACAGAACAGTAATAAGTGTCGTATAGTTATGGTGGATAACGGAACAGTAATAAGTGTCGTATAGTTATGGTGGATAATGGAACAGTAATAAGTGTCGTATAGTTATGGTGGATAACAGAACAGTAATAAGTGTCGTATAGTTATGGTGGATAACGGAACAGTAATAAGTGTCGTATAGTTATGGTGGATAACAGAACAGTAATAAGTGTCGTATAGTTATGGTGGATAACAGAACAGTAATAAGTGTCGTATAGTTATGGTGGATAACAGAACAGTAATAAGTGTCGTATAGTTATGGTGGATAACAGAACAGTAATAAGTGTCGTATAGTTATGGTGGATAATGGAACAGTAATAAGTGTCGTATAGTTATGGTGGATAACAGAACAGTAATAAGTGTCGTATAGTTATGGTGGATAACAGAACAGTAATAAGTGTCGTATAGTTATGGTGGATAACAGAACAGTAATAAGTGTCGTATAGTTATGGTGGATAATGGAACAGTAATAAGTGTCGTATAGTTATGGTGGATAACAGAACAGTAATAAGTGTCGTATAGTTATGGTGGATAACGGAACAGTAATAAGTGTCGTATAGTTATGGTGGATAATTGAACAGTGATAAGTGTCGTATAGTTATGGTGGATAACAGAACAGTAATAAGTGTCGTATAGTTATGGTGGATAACGGAACAGTAATAAGTGTCGTATAGTTATGGTGGATAACGGAACAGTAATAAGTGTCGTATAGTTATGGTGGATAACGGAACAGTAATAAGTGTTGTATAGTTATGGTGGATAACGGAACAGTAATAAGTGTCGTATAGTTATGGTGGATAACGGAACAGTAATAAGTGTCGTATAGTTATGGTGGATAACAGAACAGTAATAAGTGTCGTATAGTTATGGTGGATAACAGAACAGTAATAAGTGTCATATAGTTATGGTGGATAACGGAACAGTAATAAGTGTCGTAGTTACTTGTCAAAGATGCGGAAGCACTCAGAGAGCTCCTCCTCAGGCTTGCCTGCCTGGTCCTCCTTCAGCAGCTCCACCATCATGACCAGGAACTCCTCGAAGTCAATGGTACCGCTGCCTGACCAATGAGACGAGAGAGACACAGTCAATGGTACCGCTGCCTGACCAATGAGACGAGAGAGACAGTCAATGGTACCGCTGCCTGACCAATGAGACGAGAGAGACACAGTCAATGGTACCTCTGCCTGACCAATGAGACGAGAGAGACACAGTCAATGGTACCGCTGCCTGACCAATGAGACGAGAGAGACAGTCAATGGTACCGCTGCCTGACCAATGAGACGAGAGAGACACAGTCAATGGTACCGCTGCCTGACCAATGAGACCAGAGAGACACAGTCAATGGTACCTCTGCCTGACCAATGAAACGAGAGAGACACAGTCAATGGTACCTCTGCCTGACCAATGAGACCAGAGAGACACAGTCAATGGTACCTCTGCCTGACCAATGAGACGAGAGAGACACAGTCAATGGTACCTCTGCCTGACCAATGAGAGACGACGATGAGAAAAACAGAGTCAATGATACCGCTGTCTGACCACGAGACATGACGTTCATTCTCAATTCATCTTTTCATGTCTTTCAGTTTGCTCTAGATCTCTAGAAAGAACAGCCATAGAATGATTATTGAATTTACTAACACATTTCACCACTTAACCAGGGGTCTATTCTTGGTCCCTTCCATTCTGGTCTCCTTTGTTCCAACGCGACAGGTTGTGTGAGAATGTGGATCTGTTCTGTTCGCCAAATACTTTCACAGATGCCAGTCGTTCAAGTGGCTAAAATGACTATCCCTGAGATGTCCTGGTATACTTTAGGGCTTTAAGCAACTAGTCGACTATTCAACTAGTCGACTATTCAACTAGTCGACTATTCAACTAGTCGACTAGTAAATCCACTAGTTTCTCCTCCCTTTTTTGTAGGCCTCAAGATCAGCTAGATTATAGTTATAGTCACCACAAATGTACAGGTTAATATACAAATATTTTTTTTACATAATAGGTAGGCCTAGTTAAACAACTAGTCGACTAGTCATACTAGTAAAAATCATTAGAACTGAAAGCCCTACTATACCGCACTATATACTATCCTGTGAAGTACTTATTGTACTCTGTCTGTGAAGTACTTATTGTACTCTGTCTGTGAAGTACTTATTGTACTCTGTCTGTGAAGTACTTATTGTACCCTTTCTGTGAAGTACTTATTGTACTCTGTCTGTGAAGTACTTATTGTACCCTTTCTGTGAAGTACTTATTGTACTCTGTCTGTGAAGTACTTATTGTACTCTGTCTGTGAAGTATTTATTGTACTCTGTCTGTGAAGTATTTATTGTACCCTGTCTGTGAAGTACTTATTGTACTCTGTCTGTGAAGTACTTATTGTACTCTGTCTGTGAAGTACTTATTGTACTCTGTCTGTGAAGTACTTATTGTACTCTGTCTGTGAAGTACTTATTGTACTCTGTCTGTGAAGTACTTATTGTACTCTGTCTGTGAAGTACTTATTGTACCCTGTCTGTGAAGTACTTATTGTACCCTTTCTGTGAAGTACTTATTGTACTCTGTCTGTGAAGTACTTATTGTACCCTTTCTGTGAAGTACTTATTGTACTCTGTCTGTGAAGTACTTATTGTACTCTGTCTGTGAAGTATTTATTGTACTCTGTCTGTGAAGTATTTATTGTACCCTGTCTGTGAAGTACTTATTGTACTCTGTCTGTGAAGTACTTATTGTACTCTGTCTGTGAAGTACTTATTGTACTCTGTCTGTGAAGTACTTATTGTACTCTGTCTGTGAAGTACTTATTGTACTCTGTCTGTGAAGTACTTATTGTACTCTGTCTGTGAAGTACTTATTGTACTCTGTCTGTGAAGTACTTATTGTACTCTGTCTGTGAAGTACTTATTGTACTCTGTCTGTGAAGTACTTATTGTACCCTTTCTGTGAAGTACTTATTGTACTCTGTCTGTGAAGTACTTATTGTACCCTTTCTGTGAAGTACTTATTGTACTCTGTCTGTGAAGTACTTATTGTACTCTGTCTGTGAAGTACTTATTGTACTCTGTCTGTGAAGTACTTATTGTACTCTGTCTGTGAAGTACTTATTGTACTCTGTCTGTGAAGTATTTATTGTACCCTGTCTGTGAAGTACTTATTGTACTCTGTCTGTGAAGTACTTATTGTACTCTGTCTGTGAAGTACTTATTGTACTCTGTCTGTGAAGTACTTATTGTACTCTGTCTGTGAAGTACTTATTGTACTCTGTCTGTGAAGTACTTATTGTACTCTGTCTGTGAAGTACTTATTGTACTCTGTCTGTGAAGTACTTATTGTACTCTGTCTGTGAAGTACTTATTGTACTCTGTCTGTGAAGTACTTATTGTACTCTGTCTGTGAAGTACTTATTGTACTCTGTCTGTGAAGTACTTATTGTACTCTGTCTGTGAAGTACTTATTGTACTCTGTCTGTGAAGTACTTATTGTACCCTGTCTGTGAAGTACTTATTGTACCCTGTCTGTGAAGTACTTATTGTACTCTGTCTGTGAAGTTCTGTGAAGTACTTATTGTACTCTGTCTGTGAAGTACTTATTGTACTCTGTCTGTGAAGTACTTATTGTACTCTGTCTGTGAAGTACTTATTGTACTCTGTCTGTGAAGTACTTATTGTACTCTGTCTGTGAAGTACTTATTGTACTCTGTCTGTGAAGTACTTATTGTACTCTGTCTGTGAAGTACTTATTGTACCCTGTCTGTGAAGTACTTATTGTACCCTGTCTGTGGAGTACTTATTGTACCCTTTCTGTGAAGTACTTATTGTACTCTGTCTGTGAAGTACTTATTGTACCCTGTCTGTGGAGTACTTATTGTACCCTTTCTGTGAAGTACTTATTGTACTCTGTCTGTGAAGTACTTATTGTACTCTGTCTGTGAAGTACTTATTGTTCTCTGTCTGTGAAGTACTTATTGTACTCTGTCTGTGAAGTACTTATTGTTCTCTGTCTGTGAAGTACTTATTGTACTCTGTCTGTGAAGTACTTATTGTACTCTGTCTGTGAAGTACTTATTGTTCTCTGTCTGTGAAGTACTTATTGTACCCTTTCTGTGAAGTACTTATTGTACTCTGTCTGTGAAGTACTTATTGTTCTCTGTCTGTGAAGTACTTATTGTACTCTGTCTGTGAAGTACTTATTGTACTCTGTCTGTGAAGTACTTATTGTTCTCTGTCTGTGAAGTACTTATTGTACTCTGTCTGTGAAGTACTTATTGTACTCTGTCTGTGAAGTACTTATTGTTCTCTGTCTGTGAAGTACTTATTGTACTCTGTCTGTGAAGTACTTATTGTACTCTGTCTGTGAAGTACTTATTGTACTCTGTCTGTGAAGTATTTATTGTACTCTGTCTTCAACCTTCAACACTCTTGGGGGCACAAAATGCCATACCCCGTTTTGCTTTCTATGTAAATTCCACGTTCATAAACGTTGATAGAGAATATGGTCGTTCCCTCTACTCTAGGGTGAACATTAAGACAAGATCTCACCGTCTTCATCCACCTCTTCAATGATGGCGTCCAGCTCCTCTCTGGACGGGTTCTGGCCCAGCATCTTCATCACCGTGCCCAACTCCTTGGTGCTGATGTCACCGCCGCCGTCCGTGTCAAACATGTCGAAGGCAGCCTTGAACTCTGAAGAGATCAAATGCATTGGTTGGCCCCTAGGGTAGGTACCCTCACAAAAAACAGTAATCCTGGTCACTAAACTGCCTCCCCCTGGCCAGCCGGGGCGCCGGATGGAGGGGAAAGGAACTGGTTGGAATAACGTGTTCCTTCCACGCGCTATACGTCCAACCAGGGAAACTCCCCCCTGTCAGGTGTAAAGGAGCAACTTGGACACTCAGGCATGAAGGAAGCATGAGTTCAAGTCCGTTGCTCTCCCCTTGTCCCCCATATATGGGGACTAGGTTGGTCTCCCCTTGTCCCCCATATATGGGGACTAGGTTGGTCTCCCCTTGTCCCCCATATATGGGGACTAGGTTGGTCTCCCCTTGTCCCCCATATATGGGGACTAGGTTGGTGGAGGGTGTGTAGAGCCCAGGATCACATTAGATGATTGACACAGGGGTGAAAAATGGGTTACAAAATCATGGGATGAAATATAAAAAAACAAAAACAGTGGGAGGACAGGACGGCATAAGCACGTTAGCACATTATGTAACGTACTTAACTTGACAGATCAACTACTGTACCAACTATACTATCAGCAAACTTGATCAATCATTTTCCACATTAATCCGTGAGGTAGCAGGATGCCACAGAACAGTGTTGATTTCGTCGACTAAAACTAAGACGATAAATGTTTGCCGACTACCTTTTTTACACTGAAAAAAAGACTATTGTCAATTCTATCAACAAATATAAACTAGACTAAAATGTTAGGAATGGACTAGTGGACAAGAGATCCAACATATACTGTACATCATTTGGTTGCATGCTGAAAATAGCCGATCTACAAGCTCACAATCAAGCTGTGTGCTTGTAGATGTGTAGATTTTCAGCAAGTGTAAAATCGGTCATTACGACGACATCAATGCCCCGCCAAAATACATTTTAGTCGACTAAATCAACTGTAGATTACTAGATTTAGTCGACTGAAACTAGACTAACACTAAAACATTCTTGGTGACTAAAATGTGACTAAAACTAAATGAAAACTATTCAAGAGACTATGACTAAAACTAAGTGCTGTCAAAAACAACACTGCCGCCACAGAAACCAGGGAATTAGATTATAGGCCTGCATGTGTTTTAATCAGCTGTGGAGTGAGAGTATAGCAGGACTCAAACACTGGCCTGTAATCATGTGTTTTATTCAGCTGTGGAGTGAGAGTATAGCAGGACTCAAACACTGGCCTGTAATCATGTGTTTTATTCAGCTGTGGAGTGAGAGTATAGCAGGACTCAAACACTGGCCTGTAATCATGTGTTTTATTTAGCTGTGGAGTGAGAGTATAGCAGGACTCAAACACTGACCTGTAATCATGTGTTTTATTTAGCTGTGGAGTGAGAGTATAGCAGGACTCAAACACTGACCTGTAATCATGTGTTTTATTTAGCTGTGGAGTGAGAGTATAGCAGGCCTCAAACACTGACCTGTAATCATGTGTTTTATTCAGCTGTGGAGTGAGAGTATAGCAGGACTCAAACACTGGCCTGTAATCATGTGTTTTATTTAGCTGTGGAGTGAGAGTATAGCAGGACTCAAACACTGGCCTGTAATCATGTGTTTTATTCAGCTGTGGAGTGAGAGTATAGCAGGACTCAAACACTGGCCTGTAATCATGTGTTTTATTTAGCTGTGGAGTGAGAGTATAGCAGGACTCAAACACTGACCTGTAATCATGTGTTTTATTTAGCTGTGGAGTGAGAGTATAGCAGGACTCAAACACTGACCTGTAATCATGTGTTTTATTTAGCTGTGGAGTGAGAGTATAGCAGGACTCAAACACTGACCTGTAATCATGTGTTTTAATCAGCTGTGGAGTGAGAGTATAGCAGGACTCAAACACTGACCTGTAATCATGTGTTTTAATCAGCTGTGGAGTGAGAGTATAGCAGGACTCAAACACTGGCCTGTAATCATGTGTTTTATTCAGCTGTGGAGTGAGAGTATAGCAGGACTCAAACACTGGCCTGTAATCATGTGTTTTATTCAGCTGTGGAGTGAGAGTATAGCAGGCCTCAAACACTGACCTGTAATCATGTGTTTTATTCAGCTGTGGAGTGAGAGTATAGCAGGACTCAAACACTGGCCTGTAATCATGTGTTTTATTCAGCTGTGGAGTGAGAGTATAGCAGGACTCAAACACTGGCCTGTAATCATGTGTTTTATTTAGCTGTGGAGTGAGAGTATAGCAGGACTCAAACACTGGCCTGTAATCATGTGTTTTATTCAGCTGTGGAGTGAGAGTATAGCAGGACTCAAACACTGGCCTGTAATCATGTGTTTTATTCAGCTGTGGAGTGAGAGTATAGCAGGACTCAAACACTGGCCTGTAATCATGTGTTTTATTTAGCTGTGGAGTGAGAGTATAGCAGGACTCAAACACTGGCCTGTAATCATGTGTTTTATTCAGCTGTGGAGTGAGAGTATAGCAGGCCTCAAACACTGACCTGTAATCATGTGTTTTATTTAGCTGTGGAGTGAGAGTATAGCAGGCCTCAAACACTGACCTGTAATCATGTGTTTTATTTAGCTGTGGAGTGAGAGTATAGCAGGCCTCAAACACTGACCTGTAATCATGTGTTTTAATCAGCTGTGGAGTGAGAGTATAGCAGGCCTCAAACACTGACCTGTAATCATCTCCTCGCTCAGGAAGGAGCGAGCATCACTTTGGGCGTCGGTGGGCTGAAGGGAGATGAAGAACAGAATTAAAGGTGAGCTGAAGGGAGATGAAGAACAGAATTAAAGGTGGGCTGAAGGGAGATGAAGAACAGAATTAAAGGTGGGCTGAAGGGAGATGAAGAACAGAATTAAAGGTGGGCTGAAGGGAGATGAAGAACAGAATTAAAGGTGAGCTGAAGGGAGATGAAGAACAGAATTAAAGGTGGGCTGAAGGGAGATGAAGAACAGAATTAAAGGTGGGCTGAAGGGAGATGAAGAACAGAATTAAAGGTTGGCTGAAGGGAGATGAAGAACAGAATTAAAGGTGAGCTGAAGGGAGATGAAGAACAGAATTAAAGGTGGGCTGAAGGGAGATGAAGAACAGAATTAAAGGTGGGCTGAAGGGAGATGAAGAACAGAATTAAAGGTGGGCTGAAGGGAGATGAAGAACAGAATTAAAGGTGGGCTGAAGGGAGATGAAGAACAGAATTAAAGGTGGGCTGAAGGGAGATGAAGAACAGAATTAAAGGTGAGCTGAAGGGAGATGAAGAACAGAATTAAAGGTGGGCTGAAGGGAGATGAAGAACAGAATTAAAGGTGGGCTGAAGGGAGATGAAGAACAGAATTAAAGGTGGGCTGAAGGAGATGAAGAACAGAATTAAAGGTGGGCTGAAGGGAGATGAAGAACAGAATTAAAGGTGGGCTGAAGGAGATGAAGAACAGAATTAAGGGCAGAAAGGGCCGTGAGAAGCATTGGTTAAAGGTGCAAGTGTAGAAATGCACTCAAAAATTGCATTCAAAACCAAGATCTACATGTACTTTACTTAACTTTATTTGTATTGGTTTATTTGGACGGGACGGAGTATATTAATATTAAAATTTTATAGCGTAAATACAGCGGATTTAGCAGAGATGCTAATGTCCATCCATATAGTCCCAGAAATGTTGATTTGCTTGTGATCCAAAAACAATGTTTCATTTGATTCACCTTGATTTCAGACATAAATTACCCCTTCAACAGTTAGAGCCAGTTGTAGCCTAGAGGTTATTGGCAATTTCTAATTGCCTGACCAATGAGAGACGACGATAAGAAAAACAAAGTTAAAAGAAGAAGGGAAAAACGGCCCAATATGCAGTTAGGCTTCCATGTGGATCTCACACTTCATTAGTGGTGTAAAGTTACTAAGTACTTAAGTACAATGTTGTTGAGGTACTTTTACTTTACTGGAGTATTGTAGCAGCTTGTAGCAGAGCTACAAGCTCGTAGCGCGCCAGCTTGTAGATCTGCTATTTTTCAATAGCTAAAGCATACCATAATGCTAACACCAAAATGGGTTCCCGCCCCAAAATGGGTTAAGGCAACCGGCCGGTTCCACGCGCTGCACAAGGTGCCCTTTTTTTCACTTGAGCACCTGCCCCTCTAAATGTCTGTGCACGCCACTGTCCTGCCCCTCTAAATGTCTGTGCACGCTACTGTCCTGCCCCCCTAAATGTCTGTGCACGCCACTGTCCTGCCCCTCTAAATGTCTGTGCACGCCACTGTCCTGCCCCTCTAAATGTCTGTGCACGCCACTGTCCTGCCCCTCTAAATGTCTGTGCACGCCACTGTCCTGCCCCTCTAAATGTCTGTGCACGCCACTGTCCTGCCCCTCTAAATGTCTGTGCACGCCACTGTCCTGCCCCTCTAAATGTCTGTGCACGCCACTGTCCTGCCCCTCTAAATGTCTGTGCACGCCACTGTCCTGCCCCTCTAAATGTCTGTGCACGCCACTGTCCTGCCCCTCTAAATGTCTGTGCACGCCACTGTCCTGCCCCTCTAAATGTCTGTGCACGCCACTGTCCTGCCCCTCTAAATGTCTGTGCACGCCACTGTCCTGCCCCTCTAAATGTCTGTGCACGCCACTGTCCTGCCCCTCTAAATGTCTGTGCACGCCACTGTCCTGCCCCTCTAAATGTCTGTGCACGCCACTGTCCTGCCCCTCTAAATGTCTGTGCACGCCACTGTCCTGCCCCTCTAAATGTCTGTGCACGCCACTGTCCTGCCCCTCTAAATGTCTGTGCACGCCACTGTCCTGCCCCTCTAAATGTCTGTGCACGCCACTGTCCTGCCCCTCTAAATGTCTGTGCACGCCACTGTCCTGCCCCTCTAAATGTCTGTGCACGCCACTGTCCTGCCCCTCTAAATGTCTGTGCACGCCACTGCAAACGAGACATGACGCCACCAAGGGAGCTGTCTCTGAAATGGACTCATTAATTAAGGCTGGGACGTAGAGGAGGGTCGTGCGTCAGTCGTTAGTGCACGTCTTCTAATCCCCCCCGACAGCTGAGTGCTCGTGTCAAATGCCACGCAGGCCTTAAAATGGGAAAGACAATTTCCGATGAAGAAGAATGTCAGCGTTATTGTTCTTACAACCCGAGACAACTGCAACATAATTACAGATCACTGGTTCCCAAACCTTTTTCATGTCAAGGACCCCCAAATTGACACTAATTAGCCCGCGGACCCCCATTTGAAGAGATATGCCAGGGACCCCCCCCCCCCCCCCCCCCAGGGACCCCCCCATAAGAGAAGATTTGTACGGCTCTAGCAGTGATTCTCAACCCGTTTAATTTCAAGGACCCCCAGTTTGACATGCATTAGTCTACGGACCCCCCATTTAATGTCATTATCTCTGAGACCCCAATTTATATAAAATAAATAAATAAATAAAATAATCAATGTTAATTTAACTCTGAGAGTGTACAAAATAGACCCTAACGGGTCCATTTGGTTCCATTTGTACACTCTCAGAGTTACAGACCCATAAGGGTCCATTTGGTTCCATTTGTACACTCTCAGAGTTACAGACCCATAAGGGTCCATTTGGTTCCATTTGTACACTCTCAGAGTTACAGACCCATAAGGGTCCATTTGGTTCCATTTGTACACTCTCAGAGTTACAGACCCATAAGGGTCCATTTGGTTCCATTTGTACACTCTCAGAGTTACAGACCCATAAGGGTCCATTTGGTTCCATTTGTACACTCTCAGAGTTACAGACCCATAAGGGTCCATTTGGTTCCATTTGTACACTCTCAGAGTTACAGACCCATAAGGGTCCATTTGGTTCCATTTGTACACTCTCAGAGTTACAGACCCATAAGGGTCCATTTGGTTCCATTTGTACACTCTCAGAGTTACAGACCCATAAGGGTCCATTTGGTTCCATTTGTACACTCTCAGAGTTACAGACCCATAAGGGTCCATTTGGTTCCATTTGTACACTCTCAGAGTTACAGACCCATAAGGGTCCATTTGGTTCCATTTGTACACTCTCAGAGTTACAGACCCATAAGGGTCCATTTGGTTCCATTTGTACACTCTCAGAGTTACAGACCCGTTAGGGTCCATTTGGTTCCATTTGTACACTCTCAGAGTTACAGACCCATAAGGGTCCATTTGGTTCCATTTGTACACTCTCAGAGTTACAGACCCATAAGGGTCCATTTGGTTCCTGGGGACCCGGAACTCCCTTAAGGACCCCTGAGCACAAACACACCCAGCTTTTTAGTAGGCCTACCATTATAGTATAGTTACACATTAGTGGTGGAATCACACCATTTAACCCATTCTGACCTGAGATCAGATTCATACGAGGTTTCCGCCGGACACACACTGGTCTGATGAACCCATTCTGACCTGAGATCAGATTCATACGAGGTTTCCGCCGGACACACACTGGTCTGATGAACCCATTCTGACCTGAGATCAGATTCTAAAAATGTCAGTCGCTCTTCGATTTTTCAAAAATAGCAGACCTACAAGCTCGTATCGCGCCACTCGGTGGCGCGATATGAGCTTGTAGATCTGCTATTTTTAAATAGCTAAAGCATAACATGATGCTGACACCAAAATGGGTGCCCGGTCAGAATGGGTTAACAAGATCATGACGGACAATAGAATTTATGTTATGATATATAAATATTATTATTATTATTTGTAAACCAGGTATTCCTAACGTTCATCCTATACTCAACTTCATCTAAATCATTGAAAACCTTATTCCATTCTCATCCCCTTCCTCCTCAACAAAGCGTATTGTCTGTCTGGACGCTGTTTGAACTCAACCCGACAAGCTACGCTATTTGCAGGCTCAACTTTAAAGGCTATTTTTATGGTGACAGTGCCGGGGGGGGGGGGAGATTTGAGAGGGATTTGTGTAAAGGTGCATGCCCGCAGTTAGGACACACTGGCAATGTCCTCTCAGTTTACACATGGCTTGAATCGATGGTACAGTAAGTTCAACACATCTATCTAATCCAGTGAATTTAGGCTTGGATGTAAAGAGCTGGAATCCACGATAAAGAGAAAAGATGTCAGTCACTACACACAAGTTTAACACAACAAATGGCTTCAACGACTATCCGATGTACGGTACTTTATAACAACTTTACTACTAACCAGGAGAACTTCAATCAAGTATTTTTAGTCCTCCTATCTACAATAACATTCCAGCAAGAAATTATTTCCAAATGTAACACCTATTCAGGAAATCCAGTACTGCACCCCAGCTGTGTTGAACAGCTGGATTTGCTTGACGTGCGTGTGCCTGTGTGTGCGTGTGCCTGTATGTGTGCGTGTATGTATGTGTGTGCGTGTGTGTGGTGTGTACAGATGCACGTGAGCGACATTCACTGAGACTGCATCTATTGTGTGAACTCGGGGGTTCATTTTCATGGCAACTAAAATCCCAATCTTCTGCCGTTTGACATGTTCCCCTCGTCCATAAAAAAGAAAGAATAAAACTGCCTCCCCCTGGCCAGCCGGGGCGCCTGATGGAGGGGAAAGGAACTGGTTGGAATAACGTGTTCCTTCCACGCGCTATACGTCCAACCAGGGAAACTCCCCCCTGTCAGGTGTAAAGGAGCAACTTGGACACTCAGGCATGAAGGAAGCATGAGTTCAAGTCCGTTGCTCTCCCCTTGTCCCCCATATATGGGGACTAGGTTGGTCTCCCCATGTCCCCCATATATGGGGACTAGGTTGGTCTCCCCTTGTCCCCCATATATGGGGACTAGGTTGGTCTCCCCTTGTCCCCCATATATGGGGACTAGGTTGCTCTCCCCTTGTCCCCCATATATGGGGACTAGGTTGGTCTCCCCTTGTCCCCCATATATGGGGACTAGGTTGGTGGAGGGTGTGTAGAGCCCGGGATCACATTCATTAGATGATTGACACAGGGGTGAAAAGTGGGTTACAAAATCGTGGGATAAAAAATATTAAAAAAAGAGAGAAAAAAAGAAAGAATAAAATCCTCAAAACGTTTCCTCAAATCAAGCTTCCTCTTCCTCCTCCAAGCGTCCCCTCTCCTCCTCCTCCTCCTCCTCCTCCCCCTGTCGAGGTCCTTACCATGGTGGCTGTCTTGGTCTCACAACAACAACAGACACCAGAGAGACAACGGGATGGTGTTCTGGGAAAAGAGAAGCTGTTTTACGGTGCCCGTCGGACGCTGTGACACGCAGCACTGTGGCCACCGTCACCTCCTTCCATAGCATTATGTACCCTTTGCATCCTCATAACCACACCTTTACGGACAATGATCAGGATTGGGCGAGAGGCTCCCCCCCCCCGCTCGGACGGACGACAAACGACCAATGGCCTCATTGCTTGGGTCCCGTCTGTAATGTGTGCCCACTGTGATAGCATAATCCCTTTGACTGACATCCCCTTGTGTCGAGACTTATGCCGATCCCCCACATTTAGATAAAGGACAAGAGCTGTCATCTCATTGACGTTTATATATATATATATATATAAATAAAGAAGAAAACAGTGCAGGCGTCGGGCGTTGAGGGGGGGGGGGGGTTATTTTGGCAGAGGATCAGTTGGGCATCTAACACTAGATAGATATGCTTTCATTTCACATGCTGCACATTGACCAAGCTCATACTGTCTCTCTCTCTCTCTCTCTCTCATGCACGCACGCACGCACGCACGCACGCACGCACGCACGCACGCACGCACGCAAAAGCATGCACGCCCTGGCTTAACACCCCGCCACACAGATACTTGCACCCCTCTCTCTCTCTATCTCTCTCTCTCTCTCTCTCTCGTCAACCCACCCATCCATCCCACTGGGAGTTCGTTGCCCCCCTGCCCTTGCAGCCTCCAACATGTCCTTGCACTTGTGTCATGTGTAACTTAAGATCTGTGCAAATGGACTTGGGACCGGGAACCCCCCCCCCCCTCCACACACACACACACACACACACACACACACACACCTCCGAGCAGCTGTAACTCACGACCAACTATCCAACCCATCACCTTTACTACACCCACGCATGATAATAAAGAAATGTCATGCCGCCACTAATTAGATCATGTCAATCAACAACCACCACATCGTCTCATGGACACTATTAAGCCAAACTCTCAGCATGGCTGTTGGTATGTGGTTTATGTTGCTGAATGTTGATATGAAACAGATCGATATGATTTCTCTAATCCAATTATTTTATAGTTGCCATTTGAAAATGTTGGGTAAATTAATTTTCTCTATACTACACACAGGCCAGTGACGACAACCATGATGAACAGAAGCAAAGGGCTTTGTAATGCTCCAGGTAGGTTTAATTATTCACAGCAAAGGGCTTTGTAATGCTCCAGGTAGGTTTAATTATTCACAGCAAAGGGCTTTGTAATGCTCCAGGTAGGTTTAATTATTCACAGCAAAGGGCTTTGTAATGCTCCAGGTAGGTTTAATTATTCACAGCAAAGGGCTTTGTAATGCTCCAGGTAGGTTTAATTATTCACAGCAAAGGGCTTTGTAATGCTCCAGGTAGGTTTAATTATTCACAGCAAAGGGCTTTGTAATGCTCCAGGTAGGTTTAATTATTCACAGCAAAGGGCTTTGTAATGCTCCAGGTAGGTTTAATTATTCACAGCAAAGGGCTTTGTAATGCTCCAGGTAGGTTTAATTATTCACAGCAAAGGGCTTTGTAATGCTCCAGGTAGGTTTAATTATTCACAGCAGGCAGGACTTACAACGTTGTCTTTCTCAAGTCATTCATACTTCATTCCAGTGTTGTTTTTGGCAGCAAAGTTCTATTTTAGTTTAGTCATAGTCTTTGGACTGAAACTAGATTTAGTTTTTGTCACATTTTAGTCACCTGGAATGTCTTAGTGTCAGTCTAGTTTTAGTCGACTAAATGTCATACGATTTTAGTCAACTAAATCTACAGGTGATTTAGTCGACTAAAATTTATTTTGGCGGGCCTTGATGTCGTCATAATGACTGATTTTACACTTGCTGAAAATAGCCGATCTACAAGCTCACAACGCGTCGCAGCGAGCTTGTAGATCGGCTATTTTCAGCATGCAACTAATTGTAGAATGACTTATACTGGATGTCTTGTCCACTAGTGCGTAGGAAGACGGTTTCTGAACTGCCCACAGCCCTCCTATGAGACACAGACCGAGTAGAAAAAAATTGCGCCATTTTTTCAAGATTATTAGTGAGGACCTATTCTATGAAGATAGGTTGAAAAGTGGTGAAGTGGTCCTTTAACATTGTCTCAATGCTAGCTGTCACAGTGAAATGATGAGACTTTGCTTTCCCTTTCCTGTGACTAATTTCCATCTTTTCAGTTGGATTTTGTTTTAATAGTCTCTTCTATAGATTTTTGTCTCATTTTAGTCACCTGGAATGTTTTAGTGTTTTAGTCGACTAAATCATAAGGGTTAGGGTTATCATAAGATTTTAGTCGACTAAATCTACAGTTGATTTAGTCAAACAAAATGTGTTTTTGGCGATTGATTGATTGATTGAAATATTTATTAACAGTTTGTAGAATTTACAGTACATTTTAAGCACAAACTCAATACAAAGACTGTTAACTGTGAGTGGATGACCCAATTAAGCATTACACTTGTTTACAACAGGGTCCACAATGTTCAATTCATCAAAAAGGCCTTGATGCCGTCGTATTTTCGACTTATACTGGATATCTTGTCCACTAGTCCCTTCCTAACATTTTAGTCTAGTTTTTATTTGTTGACAAAATTGTCAGTCTTGTTTTTTGTCATCATAGCTTAGTTTTCATGCAGTTTCCATTTAGTTTTCGACGATGATCAGATCTAATCTCTCCCTCCGTGTCTGTCACTCTCCCCCATACCAGACGATGATCAGATCTAATCTCTCCCTCCGTGTCTGTCACTCTCCCCCATACCAGGACTGTCCGTCTGTCTGTCTGTCTGTCTGTCACTCTCCCCCATACCAGGACTGTCTGTCTGTCTGTCTGTCTGTCTGTCACTCTCCCCCATACCAGGACTGCTCCTATTTCATCTGATGATCAGATCTAATCTCTCCCTCCGTGTCTGTCACTCTCCCCCATACCAGGAGGATGATCAGATCTAATCTCTCCCTCCGTGTCTGTCACTCTCCCCCATACCAGGAGGATGATCAGATCTAATCTCTCCCTCCGTGTCTGTCACTCTCCCCCATACCAGGACTGTGTCTGTGTCTGTCACTCTCCCCCATACCAGGACTGTGTCTGTGTCTGTGTCTGTGTCTGTCACTCTCCCCCATACCAGGACTGTGTCTGTGTCTGTGTCTGTCACTCTCCCCCATACCAGGACTGCTCCTATTTCATCTTGTAATCCTGCTGCTAGAGTTTCGTTGGCTTTGCAATTTTGCTAATTTGCTTTGCTAATTTTGTTCCTGGAAAAACCCTGGCACTAGTGTGAGAAGAACAATATAGCTTTCGTTCCAGTGTTGTTTGTGGCAGCATATTTCTATTTTAGTTTAGTCATAGTCTTTGGAATGAAACTTCATTTAGTTTTCGCCAGTGAAAAAGGGTAGTATTAGTCGACGAAAACAACAATACTGTTTCGTTCTTCTCATTATCCTCTCCTGGAAGGGAAGGCTATCTATACTCGGGCAACTGATTGGTCACCTCCTTGGGGTCCTGCAAGTGTCTGGCCCTGCTGCCCGACTGACAGCACCAGCTGCCGTGTGTGTGTGTGTGTGTGTGTGTGTGTGTGTGTGTGTGTGTGTGTGTGTGACGTGTGACGTGTGCGTGTGCGTGTGCGTGTGTGTGTGTGTGTGTGTGTGAGAGAGAAGGCAAAACAGAAAGACAACCAAGGGAGAAAACATGGAGCAGATACAGAAGTAGGTTACTATATTGTCAACCCATACAGAAGGTAGCTTCAACCAGTAGGTTACTATATTGTCAACCCATACAGAAGGTAGCTTCAACCAGTAGGTTACTATATTGTCAACCCATACAGAAGGTAGCTTCAACCAGTAGGTTACTATATTGTCAACCCATACAGAAGGTAGCTTCAACCAGTAGGTTGTAGTAGTAGTAACTATTTTCAGCAATGGCATAATATTGTTTCTCGGTGGGTAGATCTTGTCCAGCTGGTCATTTTGAAAGTAGCTCTATACAGTCCAAAAAGAGTGGGCGCCCCTGGTGTAAACACTGCTAGATGTAATGTCTCCAACAACCGCAGGGGGAGAAGGCTGTTCCATATCCTTATAGCAGAGTGGAGAAAGCTCCTATCAAGGCATTTGGTGTTTGTATTCATTGCAATAAGTTCACTATTGCATATTTTAGTTACAGTGTACAGTGTAGATTGAATCCCAAAGGTAGAAGAATGTATGGAATGGGCCTTTTGGTCTGTAGCCTGCCATATCAAACTGCATGATGGGGGGGGGGGGGTCCCTGGAGTTGAGAATGTTGAGATTCACAGCTCTCTCTCTCTCTCTCTCTCTCTCTCTCTCTCTCTCTCTCTCTCTCTCTCTCTCTCCCTGCTTCTCTTCTTCTCCTATTCCTGGACGCTGCCTGGCCCATCAGAGCAGCTGGACCCTGCAGTCCATTCCAACCGCATGACACTTTGCACCCGAAATAAGGCCTGGAGGCATGCCATCAAGCCATTCAAGCTTAACCCATTCTGACCTGAGATCAGATTTAAAAAATGTCTTCTACGTCCAGACAGTTTTCCATTCTGACCTGAGATCAGATTCTAAAAATGTCTTCTACGTCCAGACAGTTTTCCATTCTGACCTGAGATCAGATTCTAAAAATGTCTTCTACGTCCAGACAGTTTTCCATTCTGACCTGAGATCAGATTCAAAAAATGTCTTCTACGTCCAGACAGTTTTCCATTCTGACCTGAGATCAGATTCTAAAAATGTCTTCTACGTCCAGACAGTTTTCCATTCTGACCTGAGATCAGATTCTAAAAATGTCTTCTACGTCCAGACAGTTTTCCATTCTGACCTGAGATCAGATTCTAAAAATGTCTTCTACGTCCAGACAGTTTTCCATTCTGACCTGAGATCAGATTCTAAAAATGTCTTCTACGTCCAGACAGTTTTCCATTCTGACCTGAGATCAGATTCTAAAAATGTCTTCTACGTCCAGACAGTTTTCCATTCTGACCCGAGATCAGATTCTAAAAATGTCTTCTTACATCCTGACAGTTTTCTGAAAAAGCTATGTTTCTATGTCAGTCGTTCTTTGATTTTTCAAAAATAGCAGACCTACAAGCTCGTAGCGCGCCACCGAGTGGCGCGCTACGAGCTTGTAGATTTGCTATTTTTCAATAGCTAAAGCATAACATAATGCTAACACCAAAAGGGGTCCCCCGCACAGAATGGGTTAACATAGGTATAGATTTATTGTAGAATTGAATAAATGGGGGAAAGGGGAAAGGGTAAGAGGATAACAGGGTCAGGGTGTTACAGGAGGAAGGGTCGGAGAAGAAGGGGTATGCGTGTGGTTCTTTACTTTGTCTGCCATTTTATACTGGGTCAATATATATGTGCACGTACCGTACCCCAAGTGTGTGTACAGTATGTAGGCCTACCCCAGTGGTGTGTGCGTTCAAACAAGACTCCCTCCAATCGACAGTCAAAGATTGTAGGGGAGAGCCGCCAAGGTTGTAACGCTTCACGGTTGTAACATGGACGTTATCTCTTGATTGGTCAACGCCACCATGACGCCATCGCGTCAGTATGTGTACAGCAACGTACTCTACGTGCCCAGGAAGTTTGAAGTGTTTACCTTTATCCTACGGGGAGTTATTGGCGAAATACTGACTTTTTTTCAAAAGGCGTATAATTTTACACCTGGAGTATATGTGTGCTACAATGTTTTTCTTTGGTGTTGGTGAATAAAAATCCACATGGATGTCTTCATGCTTATGTTTTTCATTAGTTTGCATCGTGTTTAGACGGAATTCACGTTCATTCTGGTCTGTAAGCAACGCTAAAGAAAACTTGCAAAAGTGGGCCATTTGTAACATGTTACAAATGGTCAGCTTTCCATTCAATACCATTATATGTAATATTTACATATTTGACATATTGGCCAATATTATATGTTCTAAAATTGTATTGTATTGTGTAGTGTATTCTAAAATTAGTTTAGGGTTGTATAACATTGTACAACTCAATCAATCAAACGTTTGTTTAATAAATGTATTTCCCCATTGAACTGACCAAAACAAAAAAAAAAGCCCAAACTGGTACACCCGATACTATTTAATATTTCCCTTATGTTTGATACATTTTCTTATCACATCCATGGTATGAAAACAATGTTAAGGAGTTGCTTCAATGAAATATAATTGCTTTAAGCTGAAAACGATATGTTTAATGGTGTTTTTTAGCGTTGTTACATTTATCATGCATGCCGTTACAATTAATCCGATATGCGCAGCAAATGTAACACTGGAACAGCGTCCACGTTCAGTTTAATAACTCCCGACCTGTTTTATCAAAAAAATAACTTGAAGTGGTTTATGGTAGCTGACATGTGTAGGTCCGTTCCCTGAAAATATTACATGTGTAGATAAACGGATCTCTGAGTAAAAAAATGAAACGTGCAAAATGTTACATCCTTGGCGGCTCTCCCCTACATATTAGGGAAGGCCTGATGTGGTCTTTGCGTGCTTGTGACGTGCATGTGAAACGTGCATGTGAAACGTGCATGTGAAACGTGCGTGATACACGCAGAGCGGTAACTTGTATATGTCAGTGAAGGATGATGCCGTTCATGTTTTAGGTTGTTATGAGAGAAAGTAAAAGATGTTGTTAATTCTACAACAGGTCGTTAAGAGGAAGCAATCTGATTGGTTGAAACGGTTTCTAGCCGTTGATCAAACCACTACTGTTCACCACCTAATCAAAACAAAGAATTCAGCCGCTCTGTTTTCCCAGAGCGCTAGCAAACTCGGTGGCTAGGCTAGCTAGTTTCTTTGGACATTTGTGGTCGTAGTGACTACATCTGTCATTAAAAAAATATATTTTTCAGCGATTTTCTTTGTTTTAAGGGTAACTGTTGTAGACTTCAGTGATGCTTGCGGAACTCGACTTCGTCTCGTTCCTGACCGCATCCCTGTCGTGGCAATAATCACGTTAAACAACACCCTCTCGTGTAATATTGCTTAATTCAAGCATGGGGCTAAATATGTATTTCTTTACAACATTTTATAGTGATTACTTTTTTTTATTCTTTACTATATATAGTCCAGGGGCGCCCACACTTTTTTGACTTGAGAGCTACTTCAAAATGCCCAGCTAAACAAGATCTACTCACCAAATATATTTTTTTCTTTGCTGAATAAATGGTTGGAAAAAAAAAAACCTTTGGAATAGTTGCGCTGATGTTACATATAAGGTGAAAATGTAATTGTTTGTAATTGTGTAATTGTAATGCTACTGACGTTTGTGTGCAACATTTGAGCTGACAGGCCATTTTTATGTCAATCAATCAAGTCACCTTAATTCAAGTGATAGATTATATAAATGTAGGGGCATGTCATGTGATCTATACCTGCACAGCCTTTGTGATCTACTGGTAGATCTATAGATCTACCTTTTGGGCACCGCTGGTATAGATCCTGTGATCTTTTGTGGCCAGATACATCATGTGTAGAGGCTCAATATGCCACTTTGACACATTCAATATATCTGACTAGGTGGTTGTTGTCGGGATATGAATTATCTCCCGGACAATGACCACCTAGCGGTCCTATATAGCCAGACATTATCCCTCATCACGTATACTGAATTCAAATCATTTTTTTTAAATGTTTTCTTGTACACAGGCCTCCTTCACCTTTTTTTATTTTTTTTTTATTTTCAAATCAAATCAAAGAGATGTGCGTCTCCTCCACGCGGCCACTTCCTGCAGCGACGGTCTGAACTCTGCTGTCTTTTGCAGCAGAACGAGCAAAACGCCTTTTGAAGCGCGAGCGACGCCAAGAAGTCTGCTGGAGCCTGTCTGATGGGGTTCATGGCCTCCTCTGGCCACACGGTGTCATAGTTTCTCCTTCAGAGGGCAGTTTCGAGTCGAGAGAGAGAGAGGGTAAAAAAATATATACCAGTGAGGTTCACGGCAGCTGGCAGGCTTTGGTTTGTTTTGGAATCTGCTGGTCCCTGGCGCCGAACTGACCTAGACTGGAATCTGGTATCCATCCAGTGTTTCAAATCTCATTTTAAATCTTTGCTGCGCAATGGCAGCTAGCTGAGCAATATCCAAATCCAACACGTCTTGTTCAGTGTTGAAATAGTGCATGTCGTCTTTGTCAACATTTCCCACATCTTTCATCTCATGCTTTATGCCCAGTACAAGCACTGGACCAACAGCAGCCTGATTGACACACATGAAGAGCACTTTGGTTTTCAGAGTATGGTCATTCGGGACCCTGAAGTGACAACGATACAAAATCAATAGACATCGTTGCTGGCCCTTCGCTTTTGCTTGATTTAGTTTAAGTTCGCTTTGAAACTTTGTGAAGAGTACTGGGTTTTCTCCACCTCCAAGGTCCTGGAATGGTTTTCTCCACCTCCAAGGTCCTGGAATGGTTTTCTCCACCTCCAAGGTCCTGGAATGGTTTTCTCCACCTCCAAGGTCCTGGAATGGTTTTCTCCACCTCCAAGGTCCTGGAATGGTTTTCTCCACCTCCAAGGTCCTGGAATGGTTTTCTCCACCTCCAAGGTCCTGGAATGGTTTTCTCCACCTCCAAGGTCCTGGAATGGTTTTCTCCACCTCCAAGGTCCTGGAATGGTTTTCTCCACCTCCAAGGTCCTGGAATGGTTTTCTCCACCTCCAAGGTCCTGGAATGGTTTTCTCCACCTCCAAGGTCCTGGAATGGTTTTCTCCACCTCCAAGGTCCTGGAATGGTTTTCTCCACCTCCAAGGTCCTGGAATGTCTGGAACAACATATTTGCTTCCTCTCTGTTTTTAATTTCCAAAACCTGTACTTTGGGAACAGCCGCCATCAACTTGCCGTAAGCATAAATGATAGAAGGAGCAGCCATCTTGATTGGGGAGTTAAGACTCAATCTATGTCTAACTGCGATTAATAAGTAGCCTACTCTTTACTATATAGTAGACTGTGACATCACTTGTGATGCAGGTGTCCATATTTGGGGTTTATTATGTAGTGGGTTGAGCTTCACCAGTTGCCCCACATCATCATCAGGCTAATGAATAGGAGCCGTGAGCGGCTGGCGTGTAGCTGGCATTGTCTGTCTGTCTGTGTTTCATGATTAAGGTATAGTACCTGCGCTTAGGTGTGCTCAATGTTTG
Organism: Protomyctophum parallelum; assembly: GCF_964188405.1. Classification (NCBI taxonomy): domain Eukaryota; kingdom Metazoa; phylum Chordata; class Actinopteri; order Myctophiformes; family Myctophidae; genus Protomyctophum; species Protomyctophum parallelum. The sequence continues at coordinate 51,519,076 of NC_139705.1, read as the reverse complement.
AGCCGGACTGTCCGGCGTGAAACCGGACGTCTGGCCACTCTTTCTGGCAACTTTTGCCATTTTTGCGAGATGCAAGCAGCAGCATTAAAACTTGAAGCGACCACGGGGCTGCACTGCAGAATGTAAACACGGGTCGTAAAGCGTTGTGACATGCTGCCTTATGGTGCTGAAAAGTGCAGTAAAAACGGCTCGGGAAATAAGGAAAAGAACCGAATTCATTTAAAAGGTTTATATTCTAAATGTCCGTAAGGCATATAAATATTGATAAAAAAATGATAACGAATGCCATTTTGTCTATCATTTCAGTAACTAAAATGTTTTTTTAATTCTAGTTTTCGTTTTTTCGTTAGTTATAGTTAACTATAATAACCTTGGTTACCGCTCTGCGTGTATCACGCACGTTTCACATGCACGTTTCACATGCACGTCACAAGCACGCAAAGACCACATCAGGCCTTCCCTAATATGTAGGGGAGAGCCGCCAAGGATGTAACATTTTGCACGTTTCATTTTTTTACTCAGAGATCCGTTTGTCTACACATGTAATATTTTCAGGGAACGGACCTACACATGTCGGCTACCATAAACCACTTCAAGTTATTTTTTTGATAAAACAGGTCGGGAGCATAGACTGTAAAAAACATGGACAAAGCGTTCCCCGGGTCTAACATGAACGTAAAATGAAGCCTGAATCTAATGCACTGTAAATCGCCATCTTTCTAGATCCGTTTTGGACCAGCTGGCCATTGGCTGGCTCCGTTTGGGTCCAGCTGGCCATTGGCTGCCCAGACAACGAGGCGGGACTTCCCCCCCTTCTTCTCCGTTGGTTTTTATTTTGACTCGAGTGGGAGGAGTAGTCGACTCTTGAGTGGGAGGGGAATCCCGATCATAGACGGCAACGGTAGCCACGCCCCTCAGAACATACGCGACTTTATGGTAATTATTTTAATGAATGGGACCATCATTTTCCAAAAAGAATATTATGACATTAGAAATGAGACTTTAAACTAGTGACTGGAAGAAGAAAGTATTCATGACCATGTTTATTAAGGTAATACAGTCTAGGTGAAGTTGGGCCAAAATACATGGGCCTCTATGGAGCTATGGGGCTTTTTGGGTCCAGTCCAGCGCCACAACAGGCCATTATATGAACTACCGATTTCAAATGAGGCTTCACGAAATATCTGGCTGACTGCCCCCCTGGTCGGGACTTATTAAACCGAACGTGGACGCTGTTCCAGTGTTACATTTGCTGCGCATATCGGATTAATTGTAACGGCATGCATGATAAATGTAACAACGCTAAAAAACACCATTAAACATATCATTTTCAGCTTAAAGCAATTATATTTCACACAAAAAGGAGGCACCACTACGACACCCCTCTGGTATTCTTGACAATTGGATCGATTGTCATCGACTCGTATTGCGTAACAGAGCCATTATTCTCCTGTGTCTGACAGACAGACAGACATGTAGGATATCTGCCCTCCCAGACTTTTTACAATAATCGGGGCATGTGGCTGCATGCCGCGTTTGAGACATGGAAAAAGATGAGAGCAGCAGCGGTCACGTCACGTTCATGATGGATGCTTGTTAACCCATTCTGGGCGGGAATCCCTTTTGATGTTTTTAGCATCATGTTATACGTTAGCTGTTGAAAAATAGCAGATCTACAAGCTCATAGTGCTTGTAGGTCTGCTATTTTTTGAAAAGTCGTGAAAATGTGGCGCACATCTTTGAATATATATCCTTTCACAGTGAATATTTTTATCTCAAATATTAGCTTCTGGAAGCAACATATTTTCAGATGGGGGGGGGGTCCGTGGCCAAATACAGATAATTCTGGGGGTCCTTGACGTGAAAAAGGTTGAGAACCAGTGCCACTGACATAGAAACATAGTTTTTCAGAAAACTGTCAGACTTCATTTAGAAGGCATTTGTTGAATATCTTCTCAGTTCAAAATGGGTTAAATAGTGTTGGACTCTCATCAGCCGTGGGGAGTCTTGTCTTCATCTGTCTTTTTGAGCGTGCACCTAAAAGCTGAGAGGAACCATCGTGTGAGGCAGCGGTGGCCGAACGGTTTGCGGAGCGGTCTTGATATCGGAAAGTCGCTAGTTCGTATCCCCGGACCGGCACGTTAAAATGACCACTGCTGAAGTTCCCTTGAGCAAGGCATTGAACCTCTACCATGAAATGTTCTATGAGCAGGGCCTGGCTGTAAACAAGTTCTTGAGCTTAGTCCAGTTACCCTGGGTAAAGATAGTAACTTTTCTTTACACACACCCATGATTAAAAAATGTGACGTCAGTCATCTATGACGTTATATTGACGTATGACTGGGTCCACATTTGGGCACGGTTTCGGTTAGCCTCGGGAGGTCACAGCCAGGTCCGAACTCATTGACTGAATGAATACTTTATAAGCAGTTTGTATGTAGAAGGCTACAAGCACAGCCTAATTTCCAGTTTCTTCACTACGAAGTCTGAAAAAAAATCACTACTACTCAGTCGGCTGAACGGTCAGGGGGACCGTGTTTTTGGTGCGATTTGATTGGCCACTCTCCCCCACACGTCCCTCTCCAGCTGGAGAAGACATTGTTCAAGCCTGCATCCCATTTCCAACGAATTAAATCATAATATGTTTCTTAACACATGTTTTCACTCCTAAAATGTATAAATGTATATATGTACATATGTTCACTTGTATTACTTATACAAGTGAGTCGCGTTATATTTACCTAAATTACCAGCCAAAGTACATTCCAAATAAACAATTATTAGCCACGTTATGTTGTTATATCAGTTTAATTAATAAAAAACATCGTTCAGAATACGGCCGTTAGCACTGTGAATTCAACATCCGGTGAGGAGAGGATACGGTTCGTGTATGTGTTGTGTATGGAAGTCAGCGCATACAGTGGCTTACCGGATGTAAGCCTTGCACACTAAATAGAAAGCCTGCAGCCTGGTGATACAAAAAATAAACTCCACACGTGAAATACACTGCATGTTGAGGAGAAACACCAGCTCAGCTGCTGTTTATAACATCGTGCAGTTATTGAATTCATGAACATTTGCATGCTTCCCTGAGAGGGAGAGAGAGAGAAAAAGTTTACAGATAAAGAAGGACGGACACGCTGAACTCTTTTGACTGACAAAGAGCTGGCGATATTGAGCCTATATGCCAGAACAAATTAATCCACAGCAGCATGCCTACATAAGTTCCACGTCGCTTGCAGAAAGAACTGTTCTTTTGACTGACAAAACATTTAGCGGTTCGGGAGGTCTATCTGGTTGGAATTATTTACACACTTTTTATTTTGTATCGCGCATCGGCAAGCGTTCTCGCTTCATGGAAAGTAAATGTCGGGTCGAGTCTAACCGAGCATTCAATAATAATTGTTAGCCTAACAGTTAACTAATTACAATATTCTGCATCTAGAGATTCTACTGGATTCAAAACATCATGGCTGTTATGGGAGAAAGGTGGTGTGGCTGAAAAAATGGGAAAAAAGTAAAAAATGTCAAGACCTGAACTAAGCAAGAGAAAAGAGTGAACATAGAGGATATGTTGGCTACTTTGATGCAAAAGTCCCTCTAATCCTGAACTTAAAAAAAAAAAAAACAGTACAAAGATTGGCTGTTAAGGGGTACAGTAGGTATGTTTATTTTCCTTTCCCACTGTCAAACTGGTATTACTGTATACAAACCAACTGGCACAAGCCATCAAACACTGATGGGGTACAGTGGCAGTTACTGTACACATAAACATGTCACAGTATAGAACACTGAGTGTGAATACGTCAGGGAGATCATTATGACCACTATAATTCAGTGAAACAGACAAAGACGTCAGACTTCCCAAATTACAGACCTATTCGGAGCTCATAAAAAAAAGAACAAAGTAAAATCACTTTAGTATAACTATACAATACAGTTAAGACCTTTAACTTTGATTGATTGATTGCAATATTTATTAACAGTTTGTAGAATTTACAGTACATTTTAAGCACAAACTCAATACAAAGACTGTTAACTGTGAGTGGACGACCCAATTAAGCATTACACTTGTTTACAACAGGGTCCACATTGTTCAATTCATCAAAACATTTAGAGACATACAAATAGATACTTCTATGTGGCTAAAGAACAGAACAGGAATTCATCATATAGGAAGCAAAAAGGGAAAAGATACATATACAGTGAGGGGAAATGGGGTGGGGGGGGATTCAGATTTTACAGAGGCCAGTTTCGAATTGCAGCCATCCGTAGGTGCCCTTTGAGAGCGGTTTTGAAGGAGTCAAGGGATTCACATGTCTTAATGACTGTTGGTAGGGCGTTCCACATTTTGGTGGCATAGGAGCGAAAAGAATTTAGTCCCTTGTTTGTGCCGAATCTGGGTTGTACATGGTTTGTTGCACTCCCTCTGGTGTTGTGGGTGTGGACTTCGTTTACATTAAGGAAGTATTTAGACCATAGACTGTAAAAAATATGGACAAAGCGTTCCCCGGGTCTAACATGAACGTAAAATGAAGCCTGTAATAATATGCTAATTCCTGATGTAAGTCGCCATCTTTGGTACCAGCTGGCCATTGGCTGGCTCCGTTTTGTATACCAGCTGGTCATTGGCTGCCCAGACAACGAGGCGGGACTTCCCCCCTTCTTCTCCGTTGGTTTTTATTTTGACTCGAGTGGGAGGGGAATCCCGATCATAGACTGTAATGGTAGCCACGCCCCTCAGAACATACGCGATGTTTTTTTTTCTTTATGGTCATTTTTTTAATTAATGGGACCATAATTTTCCAAAAAGAATATTATGACATTAGAAATGAGACTTTAGGAGGAGGAGGAAGTGAGCGGCGCCATGTAAAGACGCAGGTTGCGGAGCTCCCGAAAGAAACAAACTAAATATCGTTATTTGCTCTTTTACAAACATTTCATTCATTTTTTGTACTCTCGTAATTAGTTAGTCCACTATTCCTGAAACTGTTGGCGGTCATAATGTCTAAAAACCGCTCCAAGAAGACAGGAGGATCGCCTCCGTCGGCTAAGATACTACTACGGTAGCCGATGCCATGGTCCCAGTCCCAGACGTGGAGCAGAATGCTGTGTTGCGGGCTATAGAGGCCTTGAAACGAGAGCTGTTGGAGAAAATAGAGGCGAAAGTGACAGCCCAAACCGTAGAATTTAAGAACCAGACTTCGCAGATGTGCTCAGAATTCCGCACAGCGGTGAAACAGATTGAGGAGAAAGTGACGGCAGCAGACGGCCGCGTTACCGAGCTAGAGGTGGGGGTGAGTGCTAACTCCGACCTGATCGACACCATGCAGTCGGAGATAAGCAGCATGAAAAAAGAACTGGCTACCCTGCGGGACCGCTGTGAAGATGCTGAATTAAGATCGCGTAGATTTAATGTGCGTGTCTGGGGAATCCGGGAAGGACGGGAATCTGGCCAACAACCCTCACAGTTTGTGGCTAACATGCTGAAGCTAGCTTTGGGTCTCGATAAAGCACCGACGCTAGATATTGCCCACAGAACGCTGCGCAGCAAGCCGACGCAGGAGGAGGATGAGATGCCACTATCTCCACGAGAAGGAACTGATGCTAAAGAAAGCCGCGGAGAAGAGGGACCTGACGACAGCCGACGGGGATAAAATCCGCCTTCAGCAGGACTTCACACAGGCCGTGGCCAGGCGGCGCGCGGCCTTTTCCGAAGTCCGCGGCCTACTTCGAGGCTATGAAGGAATACGGTATGGGATAAAATTCCCTGCTACGTTCAGAATAACGACGGAAGATGGCCGGGAATCAACCTTCAACGACCCGAGAGCAGCCAAGGAGTTCGTCATGAAGAATGTGGTGCGTAAAAATACATAGTGGTTTAGTTTGACAAGAGTTTCAGCGGGCTAGCGGTTGGCAGCTACCTTAGCTGTTAGCAGCTATCTTGCTAAGTTTAGCCACAACAGTGTATAAGGACTACAGTTAACATGGCCACCATCGTTGAACTCTGAACTACTGTGTATAAACTACATTACAAGATGGCGGCTGTTGACGGCGCGAAAGACTAGTTTGACTACAAGTAAAATGGCGGTAGTCGTGCCGTTCGGTTTCGGGAACTACAGCTTAAAAAAACTACATTATGTTGGCTGACGGCAACCAAGTTTTTCACCCACCTTACTTGTAATGTGATGTGACAATAAAGATTGATTCTGATTCGGTTGACTACAACTAGCAAATACTACAATGACCATCACGATGTCATGTTACTGCCTGCGGCCGGGAGGGCAACAAAATGGAGGTAGTCGAGAGTTTTTGCTCAGTAGGCTGTGGTCCTTAATTATGATTTACATATCTTTGTCTAAATGTATAAGAGATGTGTTTAGGATTGTTTTGGGTTATTGAATAAGGTTTGATTACATTAGTAATAGGCTAGGTTGAGGAAGTGTATTGTGTCATGGCTCAGACAGTATTATATCTTAGATTCAATTGTATCTTGATTTCACTACATGGCTATACCCCCCCTCCCCCGAACCCCCTCCCCCTCCCTCCCCCCCCCCCTCCCAACCCCCCCCATATTTTTATTTTTTATTTTTTATTTTTTTATTTCATTTTAATTTTTTGAAAAACATGGCCATACCCCCCCCCCCCTTTTTTTTTTTTTTTTTTGTTGCTGTTATCTATTACATGTGTATGTGTATATATGTATATATATATTATTTTTTTCCTTATCCTTTCTCATTTCTCTTATGTTATTTACTACTACTATTATTATTATTATTATTATTATTATATATATCACTACTATTTATTTATTTTCTCTCCCTCTCTCTCTGTCATATACAATTGTATTGGATTGTCTGTTACTATCCCGATCGTACGTCACGGATACTGCCATTGACATTTTCTTTTTCTTGACTATATATAGGGCCGATGTTTTTTGTTATTTCTTTGTTAGTATTTCCAGATCAGCCATGGACAATGTCAGTGTGAAGTCAACACATTGAGCGTATATTTTATTTATTTTTGACCGCGTTAATTTTGGTTTAAGGGCCAGAGAAAGCCACGGCAAGAGATAGCATAGTCGTTTGTTCTGTTTACACAGATAATATCTCAATTCAAATGTCGCGCTTGGTCATTGTTTATTGACAGACTTGGTTATTTTTGTTGTTATATGGTTGACTGGTTCTGTTCCACAAGGATGGATAAGGTTATTTTGCACCCATAAACGGACTAAACACGCTCATCTAATGTTCCCCCTTCTGAGAGGGTGACATTGCATTCAGTAGTAAGGGCATTGGGTGGGCTATGATGTGATCTTGTATAAATACATAATTGAAGTAAAGCATTTGAAATTACATGTTTCATTACTATTGTTTTGTTTGTTTCTAGACGGGAATTACATGGTAAGCAGTTTAGGATGTTTTTGTCAGACGAGGACAGAGCAGCAGGGGTTTTTGCAGTCTCTCAATGGGGGAGGGGCCGGCAGTGGGGTTTTTGGATGTTTGGTGTTATGTGTTTGCACTTTTGTTTTTTTTCATGTTTTTTGTTCATGTCTATAAGGTTGCATTGTTCTTACGGAGAGTTACGGCTAACTAAATGGTTCTGTACCTGTGCTGCTTCTGACGGGGAGGTCATTGTAATATGTTTCCCACCCAGATATGGCTGTACCTAATTCTAATACATTTGGGGGGGCCAATACGAAATTTACAACATGGAACACTAAAGGAGTTAACCACCCAGTGAAACGCAGCAAAGTATTTGCACATCTATCAAAATTGAAAACTGATATAGCCTTCCTGACTGAAACACATTTGCTTAATAAGAACCATAACATGCTGAAGAGGGGGGGCTTCTCCCAGATTTTCCACTCCAAATTCGATGCCAAGTTCCGCGGTACAGCCATTCTTATACATAGGGATGTGCAGTTTGTACAATCAAGGGTGATATCGGGCAGTGATGGCCGTTATATTATTGTGCAGGGACACCTGTTTTATATACCGGTGATACTGGAATGTGTTTACGCCCCCAACTGGGATAATGCTAAATTCTTCAGTGACTTGTTTTCTCTGCTTCCAGGCTTGAATAGCCACAGTTTGGTACTGGGGGGAGATCTGAATGCGGTTCTATGTCCACTACTGGATAGATCCAGGACAACACCTGGAACATTGAGTAAATCAGCGGAGGCAATTAATGCTTTTCTCCAGACATATGGAGTAATTGACACATGGAGGTATAAACACCCAGTGTCTAGGCAATATAGCTTCTTCTCTGCAGCACATCAGTCTTACAGCAGGATCGATTATCTTCTGCTGGACAGGAGGCTTCTCCCTTTTCTAAGGTCAAGTGAGTGTGAGAGCATTGTTATTTCAGACCACGGTCCCGTTACTATGACATTGGGCTTTCCAAACAATGAACCCCCGCAACGAATATGGCGGCTGAACTCGCGTTTATTGTCAAATGAAGAATTTGTTGTTTTTATCAACTCCCAAATAGACTTTTTCATTGAAACAAATAGACATCCGGACATAAGCCACGGTATCTTTTGGGAAGCGATGAAAGCATATTTGCGGGGCCAGATAATTGCCTTTAATTCCGGTTTGAACAAGAGGCGGTGTACACGCCTTAATGAATTGACATCTCTATTAAAAGAACTTGACAAGAGACACTCAGCCTCACCATCCACCGACCTATATAAGGAGAGAGTTACTTTACAGACAGAGTTTGACATATTATCTTCTGGGGCAGTGGAGGAGCTCCACCTTAGATCTCGCCAGGAGTTCTATGAACATGGTGAACGAGCCAGCAAATTGCTTTGTCACCAGCTAAGACAATCTGCTGAGGCCGGCCTTATTGCTGAGATTGACACCTCGGATGGAATAACCACAGATCAAAAAGTCATAAACAACCAATTTAAGAAGTTCTATGAGGACCTCTACACCTCTGAGGGGTGTGAGGAGGTACAGATGTCTCAGTTCTTTGATAACCTTGAGTTACAGACCCTAAGCAATCAGGACAGATCTGACCTTGATCGCAACTTGTCTGTGGCTGAAATTGACCGTGCCATTAAGAAGATGAAGGGTGGAAAGGCTCCGGGGCCGGATGGCTTCCCGACCGAGTTTTATAAAACATTTGCTTCCAAGCTAATTCCTATCTTGAAATGTGTGTATGCAGAGGCATTGGAACGGGAGTCACTTCCACCCACAATGACGCAGGCCACAATCTCAGTTCTCCTCAAAAAAGGAAAAGACTCTCTGAAGTGTGAATCGTATCGGCCGGTCAGTTTACTCTGTTGTGACTATAAGATTTTAACTAGGGCCTTGGCTAGTAGATTGGAGTTGGTTATTCATACGGTGGTACATCCAGACCAAACAGGTTTTATTTTGGAGCGTCAGCTCTTTGGTAACGTACGCAGGCTGTTCAACATCATTTACTCCCCAGATGCCCCGCCCACGGCGGAGGTCCTGTTGTCACTCGATGCTCAAAAAGCCTTTGACCGAATTGAATACAAATATCTTTTCACAACCTTGGAGAGGTTTGGGTTCGGGCCCACTTTTTTAACCTGGATTAAGGTTCTGTATGCTTCACCAGAGGCCTCTGTTCGCACTAATAAGATGATCTCTAACTATTTTCAAATAGGGAGGGGCACTAGACAGGGTTGTGGACTGAGCCCCTTACTGTTCGATCTCGCCATTGAACCACTGGCGGTCGCTCTGAGGGGTGACTTGGACCTCACCGGTATTGCTAGGGGCGGTCAAGTGCATAAACTATCACTCTATGCAGACGATCTGATTCTGTATCTGTCTGACCCTCATACCTCTATTCCGAAAGCCTTGGATATTATCTCAAAATTCGGCAGGTTCTCAGGCTACAAAATCAACCTCTCTAAGAGTTTATTCCCCGCTAATGATTTATCTCGGAAGATGTCGTTCGGGTCATATCCACTGAAGGTAGTTTCTGATTCTTTCACATATTTGGGGGTGACTGTGACGTGTAAATATGGGGACTTATTTAAGTCAAACTTTAGGCCAGCCCTGGAAAAGGCTAAACAGGACCTTGCTCGTTGGTCAACATTGCCTCTATCACTGGCCGGCAGGGTTAACTCTGTTAAGATGACAATCATGCCTAGGTTCCTATTTTTATTTCAAACTGTGCCCGTTTTTATCCCTAAATCCTTCTTTAAAGAGCTAGACAAATCCATCTCAGCCTTTATCTGGAATAAGACCACCCCGCGTATTAGAAAGGCATTTTTAGAAAGACAGAAAGAGGATGGAGGACTAGCACTTCCAAATTTCATACAATACTATTGGGCAGCAAATATTCAGAAGTTGACATATTGGATGGCAGCGTTATATGGGGGAGGGGGAATGGTATGGATTGACATGGAGCAACACTCAGCTCACCCTGCGTCACTATCCTCACTGATTTGTGCTCCACTTCCACTCAGTAAAAAACGCCTTACGAATAACCCTTTGGTGATTGGCTCACTCCGTATATGGGCGCAGTTTAGGACACACTTTAAGTATAAGGAAGCCTCACCTTGTCTCCCACTAGTGTCTAATGCGCTTTTTCCACCTTCACTTATGGATACGGCATTTCAATTATGGGCCAGGAAGGGGTTAAAGCGGGTGAAGGATATGTTTAAAAATGGGTCGTTTATGACCTTTGAACAGGTGAGGGAGGAATATGATATTCCCCCCTCACATTTTTTCAGGTACTTACAAGCACGAGATTTTGCTAAGAAATATGTTGCTTCATTTCCTCTACTTCGGGCAGATAAGTGGCTTGATGAGTGGCTGGAGGGAGACCCACACCAGAAGGGAATGGTGAGCTTGTTGTATAGTGACATTCAAGAGATGGCATCCCCGTCTCTGGAACGTATTAGGCAGGCATGGTGTAACGACATGGGACTTGAGGAGATCCCTGACGATTCTTGGCAAATGGCAATTAGAAGGATTCATTCCTCTTCTGTCTGCATCAGACATGGGCTACTTCAGTTCAAAGTGCTTCATAGGTTACACTTCTCCAAGAGCAGACTTGTGGAGATTTATCCAGATGTAGATCCGACTTGCTCCAGATGCCACCAGGCTCCAGCCACTCTCTGTCATATGTTCTGGTCGTGCCCATCACTATCACAATTCTGGCTTTCTGTTTTTGAGACCTTCTCTTACATCTGTGACAGAGAGATCAGTCCTAACCCGTTCATTGCTGTGTTTGGGGTGGTCCCTGGTGAAATGACTGCATCAGTTGTCCAATCCGACGCCATAGCCTTCTCCTCCCTATTGGCCCGACGCCTTATTCTGTTCAATTGGAAATCAGCTACTCCCCCATCGCATCGACGCTGGGTCGGAGATGTGATGGCACACCTAAAACTTGAAAAGCTCAAATATTCTACCAGGGGCTCCGCCCAGAAATTCTATAACGTCTGGCAGCCATTTTTGGATTACTTTAAACAAAAATTCCCGGCTGAGGATGTTCAGGTGTAGGACTGCTGTCTAAAGGTCTAATTACTCTTGTTTGGCAAGTGACGATCTGACTGAGAACATTGTAGTGTAATGCAATATGACATGATCTTGTTACCTTTAAATTTATTTTTTTTTGTCTGATTTTACTGTCTGTTTTGGTCCTGTATTTCAGTCTTTTATTTTATTTTATTTTTATTTTTTATTTTTATCTAGTTAATGTTCTGTATGCTTCTGTGTAGTCTAGTTGTGTATGTATGTATATATGTTGGTGTGTGTTGAAAAAGCAATAAAAACAATTTAATAAAAATAAATGAGACTTTAAACTAGTGACTGGAAGAAGAAAGTATTCATGACCATGTTTATTAAGGTAATACAGTCTAGGTGAAGTTGGGCCAAAATACATGGGCCTCTATGGAGCTATGGGGCTTTTTGGGTCCGGTCCAGCGCCACAACAGGCCATTATATGAACTACCGATTTCAAATGAGGCTTCACGAAATATCTGGCTGACTGCCCCCCTGATTTAGACAGGTACATGGGTATCTTGGTGGTGTATCGAATCTTGTGGACCAGACCCATTGCAAGATGCTGTACTCTGTCGTCGACCCTAAGCCATCCCAGCCTGTCAAAGTGGGCAGGGGTGAGGTGGGTTCGGGGGGTGAGGCCAAGTAGGAGCCTGACCAGTTTGTTTTGGGAGGTCTGGAGCCTTGTTTTAAGGGTCTTTGAGGTGCTGTGGTACCAAGAGGTGGATGCATAGTCAAAGAAACCTTGTACGAGGGCTCCTGTTAAGGTCTTCAAGGTGTTTTTGCTGACCAGTGAGGAGATCCTGTAAAGGAATCTTGTTCTTTGATTGACTTTTTTGATTACGTTGGTGGCCATCTTATCACCGGAAAGATTGGCCTCCAGGATGGAACCTAGGTAGGTAATTTGATCTTTTCGTGTGATAATATTGTCACCCACTCTAACCAAGAAGCCATCTGCCTTGCTGAGATTACTATTTGATCCGAAGAGGATGGATTCAGTTTTTCCCAGGTGTAAGGATAGTTTGTTATCAGCGAGCCAGGTGCAGATTCTACCGAGTTCCGAGCTGAGGGTCTTTTCAACCTGCAGTTTGTTCCTGTCCGAGACCAGCAGTGCTGAGTCATCTGCGAACAGGAACAAGTTGCAGTCACAAGCTGAAGTCATGTCGTTAACATATATTAGGAACAGTAAAGGCCCTAGTATGCTTCCTTGTGGGACGCCACAGCTCACTGGGAGGGGAGGGGACAGTGTTCCGTTCACCTCCACCATCTGTTCTCTCCCCTCCAGGTAGGATTGCATCCAGCTCACTGATGTGCTATCAAAACCAATAGCTTTAAGCTTGTTAACCAGTATGGAGTGGTTCACGGTGTCAAAAGCCTTTTGGAGGTCCAGCATGACCATGCCGCAGTATTTTCCAGCGTCCACCTCGTGTTTGATGTGGTCGCTCAATCAGTCGTCGCGACGGATAACTTTATTAATCCAGCTAGTGGTTTTCAACCAGTGGTCCGGACTGGAGACCAGCAGGTTCCAGGTGGTCCCCACTCCAAATGATGGAAAGTTGGTGAGAGCTCTCCTAATGGTACCAACATCAATACAGCATGTAATTGTGGACAAAATCTTATCCAACAGGACCAACAACAACAAAATATTCTTTAGTTTTTGGTCTGAGAGGCCGCTAAATGTCATCAAATGGTGGTCCGTGGCTAAAATGCTGAATAAATAATGGAACTTAATATGAAAAGGGTTGAAAACCACTGCTTTAATGTATGCGTCATGACTCATCTTACCTGACAGCTAGATCTGCATTGATGTCAACATTAACAAGTCAATGCAAATCCATTGATCTGACCGCCTGGCTGCTGCTAGCGGGGTGTTACACTGCTATCAGCAACCTATCGAAGTCTGTCACCTTACAAAACTATATAGCCTAAAATGATGACGCCATGTGTGGACGTTAAAGGACCACTTCACCACTTTTCAACCTATCTTCATATACTTGGTCCTCATGTCCTCATTGGTCCTCAATAAAATACCACAATTTTTTCCTACTCCATCTGTGTCTCATAGGAGGGCTGTGGGCAGTTCAGAAACCTTCCACTATAGTGACATCATCGTTTTATCACCCCTTTATCATACAACTACAGCTGTGGGTGCGGCTTAAGTTCAGGTGGATCACCACCCATCACCACCCACCAGGTAAACCAGGCATACTTAATGAACTGGTTTTAGGTAATTCAATGCCTTAATAATGCATTTCTAACTGCTTAATATAGCTGACTTTTGAAGGCTACATGAATATGTTTGGAAATGCATGCATAGCTAATTCCTATGACCATCTAGCAGATCTTTTAACAGCTAAAACAATGTTATAATGGCAGGCTTCCTTACAGCTAAGGTACTACTGTTATTACAGTATAATCCTTTCTTTAGGCAGTGTCTGTATTTGTAGCCCAACTCAAGTGGCTCACCATTAACTCATGAGAAATTAGACTTGTAGTTGATGTGTACTCATTGTTATACACTGTGTATAACACAGGGCCTGCAGTCAGTTGTGCAACTGCAGGCCCTCATTTAGCATGGAGTTTCTGCTGCACAGCACACTATCTTGTTCACAATCCCTCAGTCACAACACCTCAGTCTATCCTTAGGATTTAAGAGGGGGGGATTTACAAACCAGATAGAAGTTCTAATATCTATGCATTGGAATATAATGTTATCTAAATAGGGCCTCCTCCTCCTTCATATAACATTTGACTGTATCATGTTCCTTTAAATATGTGTTAGGGCTTAACTGGAACAAGTGAGATTCCATACACAGAAGAAGGAAGGCAGTCCGCACACTGATCAAATAGGTGTCAACTGACGAAGACCCACACGGTTCAAACAATGTAACCTCTGCAAGTGCTTCTGGGAGCTTTTTGTTCAGCACCTGTAGATTTTTTTTAGATGTGCGTGCTTCTCGTTTGGACCAATGTATTACCAGTAAGACGCCCTGAGGGCGACAAGCGGCCTCGTCCTAAAGGGCAAGGTCGCCTGGGTGACGACAGACTGCTGGGCAAGCGCTGGCACTTTGGCATGGGGGTCAGCACAACATATGGAATTCATTCTGTACTGGCCATATATGGAGTGTGTCTTGAGTGTACAGGGTTTGATGAGGTCAGTCAGATCAACATATGGAATGTCAGAACGGGTCAGCTCCATATATGGAGATCTAAGGGTTTGAGGTCAGATATAGAGTTGCTGGCCGTCTTCTCCATGTATGGCTATCCAGGGTTTGATGAGGTTAGTGTTGTGATCTTCATATATGGAGACGGCCATATATGGAGATGGCCATATATGGAGATGGCCATATATGGAGATGGCCATATATGGAGCGTGTCACGAGGCGTGATGGACTGACACCCATATATGGAGGCATGACGAACAGATTGACGGACAGACTGACAGGTTTTGCAGGTTTTCATACTAATCTGGGACTGTAAATTTAAATGTATAATAATAATATGAATACAATAAATACCGGTATGTCAGTGAGTACCTGATTTCTGGGTCCAAGACATTTGCAGTAGGCCTAGTCTATTTAGTAGGCTATTAGAGACAATCCTAACAGCTCATCAGCATCAGAGTAATAGCAATAATAGTAGGCTATAATGCCTACAACTGGAAAATAAATGAAGAAATTGGTGCGGTCTGTCAACAAGATCTAATCTGTTCAACTCTGGGTCTATTATAAAACATCTGGGAACTTTGAGGACAACTAGCAGTACGCACTTAAAATTATTGTACGGGTAGGGTACAGGTACACCTATAACTGGTACATTATACAGTATTTACATAACGGCACACATGCTTGAGGTATGCGTCGTCGTACAACAGTGATGTACATCGACCTGCCTGCCCCGGAAGCTATTATGTCCGGAATTAGGAGCACAGTGGTTAGCGGTATGTTTTCATTACGCAGGTAGATCATAGAGGTAGACATGTCTTTGCATGAATATGCAGATTTTATTTGGTGATATCGCCGCTGCATTATGTACACAGTTTGGAACAACACGGGGGTTTTCTGACAGGAATGTGCGGAGGTGGTGTACTGAGCAGGGGCTTGTAAGGGGGTTCTGTCCGGATATCCAACTTGAAGTTGCAGTTGCTGAAGGTATCAATGAGGTAGGATTATTAATTATTATTATCCAATATCCACTGTACATGATTTACTCTGTAGTGGACATATAGAGCTGCCCTTTCACGGTTTTAATTATACTGGTTACGAATCGATATTCTAATTGTTTTACACATGTATGTATGTATGTATGTGTATCTCACACTCGACATATTCTCCCTAGACTGGGACGTCTTTTGGACGAAAAATGATGACTGGATATTTATCGTTAAAGGGTATTAAAGCTTCTGAAGGCAGAGTGGGCAACGTGTTGAGAAGTATTCATCAACCCTACAATATTGCAAGACAACAGGTACTGTCAAATGTCTTTTTAATATTTGAATACAAATCAGTGTTCAAAGATCATTTAATAGTATGATGTACAGATTATAAAGTTTGTATAATAATGCTATTCTTACATTGTAGGGTGCCCGAAATCTGAACCCTATACCATATTATGCAGAATATATGGGTCACAAGCTGCATATCGATCAAAATGAGAAGCTTGTTATGTTTGGAGTGACCCATGTAATGGCTATCGATGGTTTCAGCAAGAAGGTTGTCGGTCACTCCACTATGCCAATAAAGAACAACATCATCATCTATGAGGAAGTGTACAGGTAAAATAATGTATTAGTGCCTTGATAATACTTTAGTAATAAAGTATTTGATCTATGATTTTCAACTACTGCTGTATGTTTAAAAAGTTGTACTGTATGTGGCTATGTTCATGATCATCCTCAGGCCTGCTGTGCTTTCTGAAGGACTTTGGGACCAGGTCAGAGTGGACCACGGAAAATAATTTTATCTGATATTATTCATCCAGGAAAAGCTGTCGGAACACAGACACAATCGTCAGAGGCAGCCCTACCTTCAGACATCCTCTACAAGGGTAAATTAGCTGTAAATATATATCACACACACACTCAATAACTAACCATTTGTTAAAATGAATGTGCACTTCTGACTGACACTATTCTTAAAACCTGCACAGAATCATGTGATAGAGAGAATGTGGTCTGAGGTGAATGCCAGAGTCAACTATCCATTAAAGACAGCTTTGGTACAGCTGCAGAACCAGGAAGAGGTGGATATGGAGGACAACACATCAAAGTACTGTGTGTCAAACCTCACATGCCAAATGGCCAGGATTGGCATCACAAATGTCATAGAGGCATGGAACGCACACAGGATCCCAGGTTTGATTCATTGGCAGGACGTTTCAAGTTTAACCCATTCAGACTGTGATAACGTGTTAGACCTTTCAATCTGGCCTGGGAAATGTCTACGTATGCCATTTATTTCTGAAACTCTTAATTCCCATTTATTCTTCACTATTGACAAAGTAGCAGATCT
This sequence comes from Protomyctophum parallelum, assembly GCF_964188405.1. Lineage (NCBI taxonomy): Eukaryota > Metazoa > Chordata > Actinopteri > Myctophiformes > Myctophidae > Protomyctophum > Protomyctophum parallelum. The sequence goes on along the minus strand of NC_139705.1, from coordinate 51,502,083 downwards.
GCAAGCCCACAGTGTTTGAGAAATGCTATGAGCTTGTTTATCTGCTACTTTCCAGCAAAGAACATGCCACATTGTGAAGTATAAAACAAGGCGTTTTTGGAATTATCCTCAAGTCTGAATGGGTTCATGTAAATGGCCAAAAATGTTTGCTTAAACTGTAACCCCTTAAATCACTACATTTTCTGTTAAGGAAGGGGAGTACCAAACGTACTGGCTCGAGGCGGGTGTCAGGCAACAATTCCAGGAGACCTTCTGCCTGTTGGTTCCGTTGCAGCCGACATGTATCAGCAGGAAGTGGGGTCAGCCTTGAAGAGAGAATCAATGTTTGGACGTGATCCATTCCCCTCTGAAGAAACCCAACAATGGACTGAAAGAGAGTTTGGTTCTCAGTTTGACTTGTTACCCCTATACCAAAATGTGGTTCATCATAACTATGACCCTTTTAAAGATGCAGTTAGGTCCCTTATCGATATCACCAGAAGATCTGTTACATAGTGACCTGTGATTATCCATGAAGATGCAGTATACTTAACATAATGAAACTGTAAAACCTATTAACTGTTTGAAAGAACACAATCTTTAATAAACAGGAAAAAAAACATCTTTCAATATTTTCGTGACAGTGGAGGGGGATGAATGAGGTTTTCAAATATAGAAGTTAATACATTTTGTGACTCCCAAAGGGCTAGATTGGTAAGAATCGTGGTCAATCACTTAAACCAGATCACTAGAGGGTGAAAATAGGGAGCCAGACACTGGATCCTGGTCGAAAAAGTACAACCCCATATACTTTGACTAGAGTTCCCCAGGGCTCTATACAATAGCTCACCAAAAATATCTACAAGCTCAACCAGTCATGCTGTATACCATTGTGGTTCAAGTGATCTATAAAGTGCACTTTAGGTGTAACCCATTTAGACCAGAGGATAAATCTGTGTCACCTTATTTTAAACTTTCACAAATAAATCTACAAGCTCAGCACAGCAGAGCGCAGCGCAATGATCTTGTAGATCTGCCATTAAAAAAAAAAAAAAAAAAGTGTGTCACAAATACTTGTAGATTCATTCACAGAAAGTTTTAACTCAAATATTTGCTTCTGGGAGGTCACTGGAACAATACATTTTAAGATGTGGTCGGCAGCCAATTATATACAAATTTTGGGGTCCTTGACATGAAGGTTTGAGCATGACTGACCAAAACAGAAAACTCATGACTTATTTGTACATTTGTAGAATCAGTTCTCAGGTCTAAATGGGTTAATGGAGTAAGAAAAAGGAACATACACTGCATTAAATAAAGTCAGGTCTCCTGTCGTAACAAAAAAAGTGTAAAGCAGCTTGGATGCGAACATCTACCTTATGAAGAAGCCCAACAATAGACAAATTGGGTGGTCCTCTCTAAACCAATATACCTAACTATGCTTAAAATGAATCACATGTTTAATGAAACAATGACACTAGTTACTCAGTTTCCATGGCCCTGAGAGAAGACAAGACATCATCGAGACCTTCAATTTTGTGTAGATTGGAGTGAAGTTCTTCTGCTCTGCATTTCAGACACCGATCTGAAGTTAACTGCCACTGTCGCACACATGCTTGGCATCCAAGCAGAGAATAGCAGCATGTAGAATACATGGGCACTTCCATTGTATCCGCAAGGATTAAAATACATGGTTTCAGAAAAACAATAATCACAACTTTAATCATAAAGAAAACTTCTGTTTTGTCACATAGTGTATACCGTTACATACCTTTACAAATGAGACAGGCAAAGGCTTCCTGCATAGGGTCCTGCAGACTGGCTGCTGTGCTTTTGATGTTCGCAAGATCAGACAGCCGGTTTAATGTTGAGGTGATTTCTTGGAGTCCCTCCGCTGCTTGTTTCAGTTGGCCAATTTCACCAATGATGGCTTGTACGGTCGCACTATCTTCAAACATTTGTCTTGAATGAGGGGAAAAGATTAAGAAAGGATTAAAGATTTTTCAAATTAGTGCACCTGAACAACTTAGTTTAGAATCTGTTTTTTTCTCTGCATAATTATGCTGAGAAAACCAAATCAGATTATGAACAAAAAGTTAATTTACACAAATTAAAATCGAAATGTTTAACTCTAAACATTTATTCATGTGTTTTTGCCTTAACATCAAATGTATTACCTTTTAGGATTAGCTTGTCTTCCATTCTGGAACTCTACAAAGTCCTCATCAGGCATGGCATAGATTACTCCTTTTGATTCCCACCAATCCAGCCCTTTGGGAGTCAAGAAAGTATTTATTGATCTTGATATAAAATAAAAAAAACAGCATTCATTTTAATTTGAAACCACAAATTATAAGCAAGTGTCTGATCATACAACTTGCCTCTTGAGTACTCAGAGTCCAGGAATTTATATCCTTATTGCCATCCAATAGAGTAAGTGGCGCATTGCTGCCTAACGCAGCCATCGCCTTTGCCGTCATTCCTTTGACGTTTGCATCAGCCTCCACAAAGGTAATGTTCCGTGACCTTGAACCTTGAACCGTGACCTCGGCCACAGTGATTGACCTGGACATCAAATCATGAATTTAAAATTACAGTTACACATAAAGCTTATTTATATGAATGAGAGATAAGATTTTACAGCATAAAAAACTAACCTATGGGAGGATTTCACTGGGAACATGGCCCTGGCTCGTGGAGTTCCAACCTTAGAGTTTGGTGTGGGTGGGAATCTGCTTGCAGGGAGCGGACTCTGATCTGGATCGCCATGGACCTCATAGTGACCACGATTTGCAAGATGGATGGTGGCAAAATATCCTGATGACTCTGGAAATATTACAACGTCTGCCTCATCTGTAATGTACAGATTCCTGGAGCTGACCTGTTTTAAGTGGACAGAATGAAAAATATGTGTTTAAAGAATCTCTAAAGATGCAATAACATGCACGTTTTCATCAATACAATTAGTGGAAAAAATATATTCATTGTTGACAATGTCCTCCATTTATTAGCTTAAAACTAATTTTGTCTGCTCATTTTTTTGTCATCACTTGTGTATCCTGCATGAGTTCCTTCTCCTTATAAAGCCAATCTACAACCTCACAACGCAAAGCATCGTTGTAAATATGATGGAATCACATGCTACCATGGGTTCCCAAAGTGGGGTCCGGGGACCCCCAGGGGTACCTGAGGGAGTTCCAGTTCCATGATAAATGATCATTAGGAACCAAATGGACCCTTATGGGTCTGTATCTGTAACTCTGGGAATGTACAAATGGAACCAAATGGACCCGGTCAATTTGGTTCCATTTGTACACAGAGTTAAATTAACATTGATTTTACAATATAAATTGGGGGTCCCTGAGATAGAAATGCCATTAAATGGGGGTCCATAGACTAATATGCATGTCAAACTGGGGGTCCTTGAAATAAAACAGGTTGAGAATCTCTGCCATATAGCCGTAAAAATCTTCTCTTATGGGGGTCCCTGGCATATGTTTTTAAATGGGAGTCCGCAGGCTGTCATTTTGGGGGTCCTTACATGAAATAGTTTGGGAACCACTGTCCTAGTAGTACCTATCTATAGCTACATGCTACACAGGAAAATAGCTACATGCTACACAGGTAAACAGTACGCTCAAACGTATTAATTAAATATTACAGTACCTTGAAGATCATGCCTATATTCTCCACGCACATGTCCATGTCCATTACTGTACGCCTGATGTCCCCCCTATAAAGGACATAGCTTAAACCTTCCATTGCGGCGAACTGTTGTGCTGCCTGCTAGTGTCTGACTGGAGAGAAAGAAAGATGGCGCCGCCCGCTCTGTTTTTATCGGGAAGGAGGGCGGGACTTCCGGGTTAGAGGTAGAAATGAATCACAGTATTCAGTATAGCATCGCGGTGCGTCTTGTTTTGAATTCTTGATTCTGTTTCGAACGACACCAGCGAAAATCTAGAATCGGGTTTTAAATACCTAAAACTAAGTTTTTAATTAACCATTTCTAAACGGTATTCAGAAAACGAACTGTATTCTATGTTTTAATTTACCATTTATATATTTGACAAACAGTTTTCAGAACACCAAACCGTATTCTGAATACTAGTTGTCAAATACGAAATTAGAATTCAGTTGGCCGTAAAATACACGGACCCATGTACTGACCCTGTCTGCAGACTCTGCTGGTTGAAATCTACAGTATAACCGGCGAGAAGGGAATATGGAGAGACATGAACAGGCAAGCACTGGCAGTGACTGTCACCCTTATATCACACCCTACCAATAATTCAGCAGTGGCTTGGTCGTGTGTTGTAAATCAGTTTGTTTACTGTATTGGTATGGTTGTATGGAATTAACGTAGGCCTATGGTGCATACGTTAATCCCATCTCCCAATCATCCCCTATGTTCAGACCACTGATGTTCATTCTTTCCCTCTGGTCGTCAGCCTTGTTGACATGCACTTCTTCACTGCCTTTGACCCAGAAATTAGTTGGGTAGAACTGCTTCTGTTACTACCTTGCTTTAAAGCACTGTAAGTAGTGATGTGGTTATTATCTCACCTGCTTTCCAGGCTCTGAAGTTGGTCAGGATTGAAGAGCAGGCTAAGCATCTTATTCTGAAAGAGGAATAGTGAAAAATGGAAAATGAAAAGAGAAGCCTTTTTGCATTAATGAAGGTTTTGAAACATTGCAGTTAAAAAGCTCCTAGTTGGATCTCGGGATCAAGCTGATGGTCCGCCGACAGGCGAGCCCACCGTCCGTCCCAGGCCTTCTGGCGCCTCCCGATGCTCTTAGCTGAGTGTCCTGCTTGGGGTCTGGAGCATAAATAAAGCATATATAATAATACCTTCATCTCTAGCTCAACTTCGAGTTCAGCGATCCGTCTGCGTGGGTCTCTGCCTATTTCCTCTGCAGGTTCTTCGTCTTGTTCTGCAATCAAGAAAGTGGACAGTGGCAGTGACAACCTCAGCATGGCTGTGATGGAAGGTGTCTGGTGCATCTATGTTTCAAAGACCATGGTATTGCATGTGCTTTGGCAGAACGTCACTGAGGCAACTGTGGCAACATCTTCATACTCTAGTTTCAATTTCAAAAGTAGGGACATGGGTTACCTTTTCCCAAATGTATCAGTAATGTGTAGTGTGACTGCCACTGTCTTACCCCTTGTCCCTACACTTCTTTGCCTTTTAAAAATAAATATATTTAAAACAATAATTTAAATAGTTCAAATAGCTCATCTACAAGCTCACAATGTGTCGATGTAGATCTGGCTATTTGGAGTATTTTTAAAAAGGTTACCCAAAAACAAAGAAGGGTCCCGCACAGGCGCACACTGCCAGAAACTTGCCAAAAATGTTGCTCTTTATTGGTCAACGTTTCGGTCTATTCGACCTTCATCAGGACAGACAATATTTGGAGTATTTTTAAATGTGTTTCAAAATATTAAAGGCAAAGCAGTTTAGGCATAAGAGGTAAGGCACCGGCGAAAATAAGGCCCAAGGTCCTTTTAATAAACATGATATTTTTGTTCATGTTTGATGTTCATGTTATGTACACTTAATTACAAATGTTATGTTCTGCATGACTGTATCCTATGTCGCTTTACCTGTTGATGTATTGGTGTAAGTGTGATCCAGTGGTGTTCTGCAAGTGCTCCAGTCATGCAGATGCCCTCAATAATACAGGGATTGCTCATTTGATCACTGACTGAAGTAGGGAGAAAACAGACTTTTAAAACGGGGTGATTGAAAAGTGATCCTTAATATGTTCTGATTAAGTTCATGATTACACTTAATTAAACGGGTTCTGTTCTCGATGAGATCATCCTATGTTATTTTTTTTACCAGTTGATTGCCTGCTGTAACTGTGATCCATGCCAATGCTGTTAGTCATGCAGGGGTTCTCTGTCACACTGGGGGTCTCAGGCACATCGGAGCACTCAGGCACACCAAGGGTCTCAGGCACACCAGAGCTCTCGGACATACTGGGGGTCTCTGTCACACTGGGGGTCTCGGTCACACAGGGGGTCACAGTCATGCAGAGCTTGATCATTTGATCAGGGACTGCATTAGGCAGAAGATGCCCAGAGGGATGCAACTGGGCTTTTGAAAAGTGATCCTAGTTTTGAAAAGAAAAGAAGAATTATTAACTTTTCACTTGACACTGAAATAGCATTGTATGTGTTTTACAGTGTCCTACCTCACAGATCCTTGCCCACTTTGTGGGTTTCCAAGGTGTGAACCCATCTGTCCCAGCTCTTTTAAGGGCTTTTGCCCATTGCTTTCTCCTCACAAGGTCTTTGGGAAATGAAAAGAATGCCTTGTGTGGCCCAGGCCCTGTCCCCCTGGACTTACAGTGTGGTGCTGCACAGCCAACCATTTTTAACTGTTGTGAAATAACCCATTAAATTAGACAAATAAGGAATTTTATCAGAGAGATTGTTGTATTGATCATACTTCATATTATCACGTATCTTTCTTGTCCATCCCTAATCAGTGTCATGTCCCTCAAAATAGTAGCAATACAGTACTTGAATAAAAATGCTTAGTTGGCACTGCAGGTCAGTCCTTTAAATTAATTTAATTTCATAACATTTATGCATGTATTTACAAATATTTCCATAACAAGATATAGACCTACTTACTTTGTTGCTCGTTCAACTCCTACTGAAAATGTTAGAGCTGGCAACAGGTGTTTGGATTGATTTGTAGACAGCTGTCAATCAGTGACTGTAATCATTCAGTCTATCAACACTCAGCTGCTGTTTGGATAGCTTAATAAAATTATGTAGGTGTGTACATCTAAAAACAAGACAGTCGAAAGCAATGTGTGATATATGTCTTTTATTTTCCATAAGATATTATTTTACAATGGTTTTTGATTGATTGAAATATTTATTAACAGTTTGCAGAATTACAGTACATTTCAAACACAAACTCAACAAAGACTGTTAACTGTGAGTGGACGACCCAATTAAGCATTACACTTGTTTACAACAGGATCCACATTGTTCAATTCATCAAAACATTTAGAGACATACAAATAGACACTTCAATAGGCAACTTTTACTTTTAGTGAAAAAAAGCATTTCATCAAACACCACTGACTTGTAATATTGCAAAATCCTTTATTCTCAACATTTTTAAGCGTTATTTAGTTTGTAATGTTGATGAATTAAAAACAATATAGGCCTATGGGATTTTGAAGGCAGGATTGTGAACCCAATACTGCCACCAGCTGGCGGAGTCAGGTTAAGCCCATGCAGCCCAGAAACTTACTCTGTGCTCTTTAAATTCCTGAATACAATTAAACAGTTAGCAAGTCGAAAAACACCCAGTCGGAAAACAATCTGTGATATGTCTTCTATTATATTCCTGGGCCGATTATATGACAAAGGTCGCTATCGTTCATAAATAATGTTTGTTTACAAGATGTCCAGCGGTCTCCCATCCACTCCCATGTATTCATCAAACTTCCAGTGTGAGTTTGGCACATGGGGGCGTGGTGGGGTGTCATGGCGCAGTCACGTGACACCATGACGTTGATGTCATTTCCTTCTCTAAGCTTTCTTGGTCTATGCAAAACAGATGGAGGATTGCTGCAGTGAAATCATAGCTTTATTCTGATACTGTTAACTAAGCTAAATTGTTCGTTTTTGTTGTACTTTTTTTTGTCCAAGTCTGTTTATGTTGTTAATGTACGTACCGTTCGTTTTTATCGTTTGTTTTGTCAGTTAGTTAGTTAAGTTTTAAGTGTAGTTGTAGTAACGTAGCCAGTCAGTCAGCCAGCTGCAAGCTACCACTGGGTAACAGGTCCGGTGCCGGTGTTCTAGTTTGTCATCAGACCATGTCAACTTCAGTCCGCATCAACCTACTGGTCAGACATACAACCTAAACCCCTTGTCCAATAACGATGTTGAAGCTTTACTGCTCGCCTTTGCGATTCTGTGAACATCAGTCACTTTCATTTTTGGCAGTTCGTCCAAGCATCTTGTGTAGAAGAACACAGCTGCGGCAGCCATGGCTGAACGAAGTAGTACACCTCAGTCGGTCACACTTTTTCCACTCCCGATCCAACACCGATCGACCATCCAACTATATCTTTCTGTAGACATATATTTCGGTTTTAGCTTCACCGCATTGGCTTCCGTTTTTTTTAGGATTGATTTTAAAATAATTGTACTTGTTAATAAAGCTCTCAATGGTCTCGCACCTTCCTACCTACATGACTGCCTGCCTAGATGTCCCAAACCGCCCCCTAAGGTCTTCCACTGCTGGCCTGCTCACTGTGCCTAAAAGAATGGCAACTGAAAAACACAGTGAAGCAGCTTTCTGCTTCTAGGGGCCGACGGCATGGAACAAACTCTGTACCATTGACAAGCAGCCTCTGTAGATATTCATTGTTCATTGTTCACACCCTTTTACCAATGCAGATCACCACCCATAGGTTAGGGCTACTGAGGGGGTGGAGTTAACGATCACCTGACTGACAGTCAGTGTGACATACTTTTACTCAGTTTCTTGTTTAGAGGTTTAACTACATTCAAAGCACCGGCTTCACACTTCAAAACGCATCAGGCTTTGTGGATTGGCCGAGCTTTTTGTGATGTTTTGTCCCGTCTCATAAGTGGTTGTGTAAGGACACTTCTTTAGGACTACTTCTATAGGACGAGTACTTTTGGTGAATTGTTTTTTAAAGGGTATTGTCGCCGTATGAAATGTTGCGCGTCACAGTGCGCCTCACGGCCGGCCCCAGCTGCATCTATGCCCCTGCCGTGGCCCTGGTGGGGGGGAGCGAGGTGTACGTGTTTGGAGATTCTCGTTACAGGGAGAAGAAGCTCTCTGGCGACCAGATGCAGGTGTACATTTTCAACACAGTGTCGTTGCACTGGAGGACCTTGCCTCCTGTGACTTTAACCCAACGAGGAGTAGGAGGAGAGCGCCCCCCTGAAGCTCCTCCCCCTCCGGGCCTCTTCCACACGGCCGTGCTAATAGATCGTGTCGTCTACGTCTTCGGAGGCTGTGACAGAATGACGCTGCCTCCTTACCGCAACGTGCTTCACACCTTCGACGTGGTCGCCCACAGCTGGTCCAGGCCAGAGGTGTCGGGGTCCGTTCCCCGGGGGAGGGCTTGTCACTCGGCCTGCGCCTCAGAGAAGGTCATGTACATCTTTGGAGGCTACATCCTGTCCATCGTCACCAGGGACATCTTCAAGTTGAACACCGCCACCATGGTCTGGTCTTTCGTCAGCGTCAGAGGCCCCCCGCCGCCCGAGCCGGCGCATAACTGTGCCGCCGTCGTCGGGACGAAGATGTTTGTGTTTGGCGGTATGTCGCTTAACGATGCCTGCTGCGACAGCCTCAGTGTCTTTGACATGGAGACAAACGTGTGGCTCAGGACACCTCTATATCCCTTCTGTCCAGTAGACAGGTGTCGTGGCGGAGACTTCGTCCACAACGGAGAGCTGTACGTGTTTCAAAGCAACGACGTGTGGAAATACACTCCAGAGACCTCCTCCTGGAAGAGGACCACACCCAAGGGGAAGACGGTGTGTTGGATGGAGGGGATGTCCCTTTGCACGGTGGGCGATCGTATCGTCCTCTTAGGGCGACCTGATGTACCTAGTGTACCCGTTACCCATTACGACAGCACCGCCATCCTGTACATCTTGGATTTTAACCCTAGTCTGAAGACGTTATGCAAGCTAGCGGTTATTCAGTACAGCCTGGAGAAGTCTGGACTCCCACACGATATCAGGTGGGAACTGGCAGCCATGACTACCAACAGCAGCTGAAGAGAGTTCCTGGAAACAGAGGGATGGGAAGGATCAGGAGATTGAAGAGAGGAAAAGAATCACCTCCTGCACCTGTCGGTCTGAAAGCCGATGGTCCAAGGGGGAGACAGAGGTTAGCGATATCTGATATATGTTATACAGACATGTACATGTACACACATACACACTGAGGTTAACGATATCTGATATGTGCTTATCTTTATGCAGAACACAGTGGAACGCTGTACAGTTATTTTTCTTATATTCAGCCATTACAATGAATGTAGAATTTACGTCATATCTAGACGAGAAAATCGGCAATTTTTGTCTTACATATTAAATTCCCATTGACAATGAATGGATGATCAGGGATGCCTCGGTCACACCTTTTCCACTCCCGATCCAACACCGATCGACCATCCAACTATATCTTTCTGTAGACATATTATTTCGGTTTTAGCTTCACCGCATTGGCTTCCGTTTTTTTTAGGATTGATTTTAAAATAATTGTACTTGTTAATAAAGCTCTCAATGGTCTCGCACCTTCCTACCTACATGACTGCCTGCCTAGATATGTCCCAAACCGCCACCTCAGGTCTTCCACTGCTGGCCTGCTCACTGTGCCTAAAAGAATGGCAACTGAAAAACACAGTGAAGCAGCTTTCTGCTTCTAGGGGCCGACGGCATGGAACAAACTCTGTACCATTGACAAGCAGCCTCTGTAGATATTCATTGTTCATTGTTCACACCCCTTTACCAATGCAGATCACCACCCATAGGTTAGGGCTGCTGAGGGGTGGAGTTAACGATCACCTGACTGACAGTCAGTGTGACATACTTTTACTCAGTTTCTTGTTTAGAGGTTTAACTACATTCAAAGCACCGGCTTCACTGATTGGCTAACAAAACGCATCAGGCTTTGTGGATTGGCCAAGCTTTTTGTGATGTTTTGTCCCGTCTCATATAAGTGCTTGTGTAAGGACACTTCTTTAGGACTACTTCTATAGGACGAGTACTTTTGGTGAATTGTTTTTTAAAAGGTATTGCCGCCGTATGAAATGTTGCGTGTCACAGTGCGCCTCACGGCCGGCCCCAGCTGCATCTATGCCCCTGCCGTGGCCCTGGTGGGGGGGAGCGAGGTGTACGTGTTTGGAGATTCGCGTTACAGTGAGATGGATCTCTCTGGCGACCAGATGCAGGTGTACATTTTCAACACAGTGTCGTTGCGCTGGAGGACCTTGCCTCCTGTGACTTTAACCCAACGAGGAGTAGGAGGAGAGCGCCCCCCTGAAGCTCCTCCCCCTCCAGGCCTCTTCCACACGGCCGTGCTAATAGATCGCGTCGTCTACGTCTTCGGAGGCTCTGACAGAAGGGGGAACTCTCTTTACCACGTGCTTCACGCCTTCGACGTGGTCACCCACAGCTGGTCCAGGCCAGAGGTGTCGGGGTCCGTTCCCCGGGGGAGGGATAGTCACTCGGCCTGCACCTCAGAGAAGGTCATGTACATCTTTGGAGGGTACGCCAAAGACCACCGGAACCTGCACGTCGTCACCAGAGACGTCTTCAAGTTGAACACCGCCACCATGGTCTGGTCTTTCGTCAGCGTCAGAGGCCCCCCGCCGCCCGAGACGGTGCATAACTGTGCCGCCGTCGTCGGGACGAAGATGTTTGTGTTTGGCGGTATGTCGTTTGGCGGTATGCCGCTTAACGATGACTGCGACAGCCTCAGTGTCTTTGACATGGAGACAAACGTGTGGCTGAGGACACCTCTATATCCCTTCTGTCCAGTAGGCGTGTGTCGTGGCAGAGACTTCGTCCACAACGGAGAGCTGTACGTGTTTCAAAGCAACGACGTGTGGAAATACACTCCAGAGACCTCCTCCTGGAAGAGGACGACACCCAAGGGGAAGACGGTGTGTTGGAAGGAGGGGATGTCTATTTGCACGGTGGGCGATCGTATCGTCCTCTTAGGGCGATCTGATAAAGTAATTACCGATTACGACAGAACCGCCATCCTGTACATCTTGGATTTTAACCCTAGTCTGAAGACGTTATGCAAGCTAGCCGTTATTCAGTACAGCCTGGAGCAGTCTGGACTCCCACACGATGTCAGGTGGGAACTGGCAGCCATGACTACCAACAGCAGCTGAAGAGAGTTCCTGGAAACAGAGGGATGGGAAGGATCAGGAGATTGAAGAGAGGAAAAGAATCACCTCCTGCACCTGTCGGTCTGAAAGCCGATGGTCCAAGGGGGAGACAGAGGTTAGCGATATCTGTTATATGTTATACAGACATGTACATGTACACACATACACACTGAGGTTAACGATATCTGATATGTGCTTATCTTTATGCAGAACACAGTGGAACGCTGTACAGTTATTTTTCTTATATTCAGCCATTACAATGAATGGAGAATTTACGTCATATCTAGACGAGAAAATCAGCAATTTTTGTCTTACATATTAAATTCCCATTGACAATGAATGGATGATCAGGGATGCCTCGGTCACACCTTTTCCACTCCCGATCCAACACCGATCGACCATCCAACTATATCTTTCTGTAGACATATTATTTCGGTTTTAGCTTCACCGCATTGGCTTCCGTTTTTTTTAGGATTGATTTTAAAATAATTGTACTTGTTAATAAAGCTCTCAATGGTCTCGCACCTTCCTACCTACATGACTGCCTGCCTAGATATGTCCCAAACCGCCACCTCAGGTCTTCCACTGCTGGCCTGCTCACTGTGCCTAAAATAATGGCAACTGAAAAACACAGTGAAGCAGCTTTCTGCTTCTAGGGGCCGATGGCATGGAACAAACTCTGTACCATTGACAAGCAGCCTCTGTAGATATTCATTGTTCATTGTTCACACCCCTTTACCAATGCAGATCACCACCCATAGGTTAGGGCTGCTGAGGGGGTGGAGTTAACGATCACCTGACTGACAGTCAGTGTGACATACTTTTACTCATTTTCTTGTTTAGAGGTTTAACTACATTCAAAGCACCGGCTTCACTGATTGGCTAACAAAACGCATCAGGCTTTGTGGATTGGCCGAGCTTTTTGTGATGTTTTGTCCCGTCTCATATAAGTGGTTGTGTAAGGACACTTCTTTAGGACTACTTCTATAGGACGAGTACTTTTGGTGAATTGTTTTTTAAAAGGTATTGTCGCCGTATGAAATGTTGCGCGTCACAGTGCGCCTCACGGCCGGCCCCAGCTGCATCTATGCCCCTGCCGTGGCCCTGGTGGGGGGGAGCGAGGTGTACGTGTTTGGAGATTCGCGTTACAGTGAGATGAAGCTCTCTGGCGACCAGATGCAGGTGTACATTTTCAACACAGTGTCGTTGCGCTGGAGGACCTTGCCTCCTGTGACTTTAACCCAACGAGGAGTAGGAGGAGAGCGCCCCCCTGAAGCTCCTCCCCCTCCGGGCCTCTTCCACACGGCCGTGCTAATAGATCGCGTCGTCTACGTCTTCGGAGGCTCTGGCAGAAGGGGGAACTCTCTTTACCACGTGCTTCACGCCTTCGACGTGGTCACCCACAGCTGGTCCAGGCCAGAGGTGTCGGGGTCCGTTCCCCGGGGGAGGGATAGTCACTCGGCCTGCGCCTCAGAGAAGGTCATGTACATCTTTGGAGGCTACACCAAAGACCACCGGGACCTGTACGTCGTCACCAGAGACGTCTTCAAGTTGAACACCGCCACCATGGTCTGGTCTTTCGTCAGCGTCAGAGGCCCCCCGCCGCCCGAGCCGACGCATAACTGTGCCGCCGTCGTCGGGACGAAGATGTTTGTGTTTAACGGTATGTCGCTTAACGATGACTGCGACAGCCTCAGTGTCTTTGACATGGAGACAAACGTGTGGCTGAGGACACCTCTATATCCCTTCTGTCCAGTAGGCGTGTGTCGTGGCAGAGACTTCGTCCACAACGGAGAGCTGTACGTGTTTCAAAGCAACGACGTGTGGAAATACACTCCAGAGACCTCCTCCTGGAAGAGGACGACACCCAAGGGGAAGACGGTGTGTTGGAAGGAGGGGATGTCCCTTTGCACGGTGGGCGATCGTATCGTCCTCTTAGGGCGACCTGATAAACAAATTACCGATTACGACAGAACCGCCATCCTGTACATCTTGGATTTTAACCCTAGTCTGAAGACGTTATGCAAGCTAGCGGTTATTCAGTACAGCCTGGAGCAGTCTGGACTCCCACACGATGTCAGGTGGGAACTGGCAGCCATGACTACCAACAGCAGCTGAAGACAGTTCCTGGAAACAGGGATGGGAAGGATCAGGAGATTGAAGAGAGGAAAAGAATCACCTGCTGCACCTGTCGGTCTGAAAGCCGATGGTCCAAGGGGGAGACAGAGGTTAGCGATATCTGTTATATGTTATACAGACATGTACTGTACATGTACACACATACACACTGAGGTTAACGATATCTGATATGTGCTTATCTTTATGCAGAACACAGTGGAACGCTGTACAGTTATTTTTCTTATATTCAGCCATTACAATGAATGGAGAGTTTACGTCATATCTAGACGAGAAAATCAGCAATTTTTGTCTTACATATTAAATTCCCATTGACAATGAATGGATGATCAGGGATGCCTCGGTCACACCTTTTCCACTCCCGATCCAACACCGATCGACCATCCAACTATATCTTTCTGTAGACATATTATTTCGGTTTTAGCTTCACCGCATTGGCTTCCGTTTTTTTTAGGATTGATTTTAAAATAATTGTACTTGTTAATAAAGCTCTCAATGGTCTCGCACCTTCCTACCTACATGACTGCCTGCCTAGATAAGTCCCAAACCGCCACCTCAGGTCTTCCACTGCTGGCCTGCTCACTGTGCCTAAAAGAATGGCAACTGAAAAACACAGTGAAGCAGCTTTCTGCTTCTAGGGGCCGACGGCATGGAACAAACTCTGTACCATTGACAAGCAGCCTCTGTAGATATTCATTGTTCATTGTTCACACCCCTTTACCAATGCAGATCACCACCCATAGGTTAGGGCTGCTGAGGGGGTAGAGTTAACGATCACCTGACTGACAGTCAGTGTGACATACTTTTACTCAGTTTCTTGTTTAGTGGTTTAACTACATTCAAAGCACCGGCTTCACTGATTGGCTAACAAAACGCATCAGGCTTTGTGGATTGGCCAAGCTTTTTGTGATGTTTTGTCCCGTCTCATATAAGTGGTTGTGTAAGGACACTTCTTTAGGACTACTTCTATAGGACGAGTACTTTTGGTGAATTGTTTTTTAAAAGGTATTGTCGCCGTATGAAATGTTGCGCGTCACAGTGCGCCTCACGGCCGGCCCCAGCTGCATCTATGCCCCTGCCGTGGCCCTGGTGGGGGGGAGCGAGGTGTACGTGTTTGGAGATTCGCGTTACAGTGAGATGAAGCTCTCTGGCGACCAGATGCAGGTGTACATTTTCAACACAGTGTCGTTGCGCTGGAGGACCTTGCCTCCTGTGACTTTAACCCAACGAGGAGTAGGAGGAGAGCGCCCCCCTGAAGCTCCTCCCCCTCCGGGCCTCTTCCACACGGCCGTGCTAATAGATCGCGTCGTCTACGTCTTCGGAGGCTGTGACAGAATGCCGCTGCCTCCTTACCACAACGTGTTTCACACCTTCGACGTGGTCGCCCACAGCTGGTCCAGGCCAGAGGTGTCGGGGTCCGTTCCCCGGGGGAGGGCTTGTCACTCGGCCTGCGCCTCAGAGAAGGTCATGTACATCTTTGGAGGCTACACCAAAGAAATCGTCACCAGGGACATCTTCAAGTTGAACACCGCCACCATGGTCTGGTCTTTCGTCAGCGTCAGAGGCCCCCCGCCGCCCGAGCCGGCGCATAACTGTGCCGCCGTTGTCGGGACGAAGATGTTTGTGTTTGGTGGTATGTCGCTTAACGATGACTGCGACAGCCTCAGTGTCTTTGACATGGAGACAAACGTGTGGCTGAGGACACCTCTATATCCCTTCTGTCCAGTAGGCGTGTGTGGTGGCAGAGACTTCATCCACAACGGAGAGCTGTACGTGTTTCAAAGCAACGACGTGTGGAAATACACTCCAGAGACC
>NC_139705.1:51473731-51481231 GCF_964188405.1 Protomyctophum parallelum | reverse complement strand
GAGCTCACGAAGTCTCGTGAGGTCTGGCGATACACAAGACTTACGGCTGGAACACAGCAACTGGGTTACTATGGAGTAAAGTGTGACTTTACACATACTGTTGACATTATGAAGAGAGGATTTATACAAAAAAAGATTTTAGAGCGATGGAAATAAGCGAATTAGCACTAAAACCCAGTGCCCCATTGAGGGCTCATGGTGGGGTAGGGGAAATAGCCAATAATGCGTTTTTTGCACAAAATAACACCTAGACCACTTTGGTGCAACGAGAGGTAAGAAAGCCTTTTAAGTAAAACATTGGAGTACTTTTTCACTGCTGATCATTTCTTTGGTCTGCAGGCACAGAAGCAGAACTGGATTCCTGACCCACAGGGGCTGCTGGACCCTGAAGAGTACATCCTGCTCTACGCCAGGGCTCAGGACTGGTACGAGGTCTACGACGACTATCAGATCCTAAGGACGTTAGACATTCCATGGTCGCGCGACGCCACCGGACGCACGACGGCGAGGATGGTGGTCACGCGGCCGTCCGAGGTGGACTCGAAGGAGAGGCGGGAGCAGCAGAAAGGGCTGGTGCAGCTGATTGGCCACGACCTCGACAGCGAGGCCCCCGACAGGCTGGGGGAGCTCACGTTCACGCGCAGAAAACTGGCGTCGCCCAGGCGACGGGAGCTGAAGGGCCGAGACGAAACGGCCTACGCCACAGAGCCCTGGACCACGGCGTTCCCCGTCCCCAACCACCTGCAGGCTCACCTGAGCAGAAAGCTCCCCGTCACGCTCCACCACTTGAACCGCATCAGCTTCACCGTGAAGGTGGACCTCACGGCGACGCCCGACATCCTTCTCAAGGTCTTCCGACAGGTGATGGCCGACCAGGGCTTCGACTCGTGCGGTCCGCTGGACGGCCTGGTTCTGAAGGTCTCGGGGAGGGAGGAGTTCTTGACGGGCGACTTCTCCCTCAGCGACTTCCTCTGGGTTCGACAGTGTCTGAGGTCCGAACAGGGGCTCCACCTGTACGTGGTCCCCGTGGCGCAGGTCGTCGACGAGGCTCCCGCGCTCGTTGACTGGCCACTCGTGGACAGCTTCACGGGCCGGTCCAGCTCCCACGAGGACCTCCGCCTGGACGGGAAGGACCCGGAGGACGTCTTCATGATCTCCCTGTGGGACTGCCACAGGAGCTTCAGGGTCAAACTCCTGGGCTTCGACGTCCCGACGCTCCCCGACAAAGCCCCTCAGTCCGCGTACGTGGAAGTCACCGTACTCCTCGGCAACAAGGTTCTCTCCACGGTGGTGTCCTCTCCGAAGGCCTTCGCCGACGAGGTGCTGTGGAACGAGTGGCTGGAGTTCGACATGCTGCTCAGGGACCTGCCGCGCGGAGCCAAGCTGGGCCTCACCGTCAACACCAACGACGGCAACGCCGGTGGTGCCAATACCAAGACGGCACCGGACGGCCAGCAGAAAGGGAAGGGGAAGGTGTTGTACTTTGTCAACCTTCTGCTCATTGACCACAGGTCAGTTTGCATCCAATGTCCTCTACAAACTGACCTAAGGTCAGTTTGCATCCAATGTCCGCATGCATGGCCTCGTATTTATTCAATCAGTCATTCTCTGATACATGTGCACGACGCAATTGATACTGAAACATGGTGCTTCAAAATGACACTTCATTAATGAAGTGTCATTTTCAAGTTTCAAAAAAGTTTCAATTTGGTTGTTAAAACTGTTGCATGTGGTTCTACATGTAGAAAGAGTTAAGGACAGATGTTTTGTCTGTTCAAGGTTCAATGTTGTGCTTCATTGTCACATCTCTGTGTACAGGACTACAGGTACATAAGAGTAAAACTCTGTGTACAGGACTACATGTACATAAGAGTAAAACTCTGTGTACAGGACTACAGGTACATAAGAGTAAAACTCTGTGTACAGGACTACAGGTACATAAGAGTAAAGCTCTGTGTACAGGACTACAGGTACATAAGAGTAAAGCTCTGTGTACAGGACTACAGGTACATAAGAGTAAAACTCTGTGTACAGGACTACAGGTACATAAGAGTAAAACTCTGTGTACAGGACTACAGGTACATAAGAGTAAAACTCTGTTTACAGGACTACAGGTACATAAGAGTAAAACTCTGTGTACAGGACTACAGGTACATAAGAGTAAAGCTCTGTGTACAGGACTACAGGTACATAAGAGTAAAACTCTGTGTACAGGACTACAGGTACATAAGAGTAAAACTCTGTGTACAGGACTACAGGTACATAAGAGTAAAACTCTGTGTACAGGACTACAGGTACATAAGAGTAAAACTCTGTGTACAGGACTACAGGTACATAAGAGTAAAACTTGTTTTAGTTTGCCTTCCTTCAGACAATGCAGCAGCAAATATATATTATAACAGCAAACGGCAAAACACAGCAAGGATATAATATAGAGTGAAAAAAAGACAAAGAGTAGAAAAGAGTATCATATGTACATGTGCAAGTATTATTATGTTCCATAAATATACAACAACAATAGTTTATAGAGGTGCAATTTGAGCTTAACAGTGCAGGACGGGGGCAAAGGTGTGTGTGTGTGTGTGTGTGTGTGTGTGTGTGTGTGTGTGTGTGTGTGGGGGGGGGGGGGGAGGGGGGGGGCTAGCGTTTTCCTTGTTCGTTCATGTATCTGGTTTTTCGGGGAAAGAAGCTTTTTTGCAGTAAACTTCCAGTGTCTTTGAGACGGCAAACCTGTTTGTCAAACAGACTGCGGTTGGGTCCTACAGAAAGAAATGTCAACTTACACACAAACAGCATTTACTCAACTCACTCCGGCAGGTTACAATACCTGAATATCTGACCACGACGTTCCATTACTGAATGCTCTTTTGGGTTCTTTTTGACATTTCCTGATACATCACAACAGCTATCCTTTAATAAATTGTTAGAGTGTAGCCACAGTTTAGTAACAAGACTATTTCTGTCCGTGCTAAACCCCTTATCTTTAAACTGCTTTGCCCCTTTATTTTCTTTTTTTTTTTTTTTTACTATTTTGAAAAACATCTACAAGCTCACAACATGTCAATGTACTGTAGATCAGCTATAGTAACTAGCGGATCTATTTTGAAAAACATTTTTGAATAGTTCAACTATAGCTGCTAGTTAATAATACAAAGTCTATTCAAAAATGTTTTTCAAAATTGTAAGAAAGGGCAAAGTATAGTTTAGAGATAAGGGGTTTAGCATGGACGAAAACAGAGCCCTTAAACTACAATATGCGTTTACTTCGTACATTGTATGAAACAGTGTTGTTTTCGTCGACTAAAACTAAGACCAAAAATGTTCGACTACCTTTTTTCTACCTGACGACAACTAAATGGAAACAAAATGAAAACTAAGTCATGATGACTAAAACTATGACTAAATATAGGCCTACTGACAATTTCGTCAACAAATAAAAACTAGGCAAAAATGTTAGGAAGGGACTAGTGGACAAGAGATCCAGTATAAGTCATCTTACACTTGGTTGCATGCTAAAAATAGCTGATCTACAAGCTGCGACGTGTTGCGAGCTTGTAGATCGGCAATTTTAAGCAAGTGAAAAATAGTCATTAAGACAGCATGAAGGCCCACCAAAATACATTTTAGTCGACTAAATCAACTGTAGATTTAGTCGACTAAAACTAGACTAACACTAAGACATTCCAGGGGACTAAAATGTGACTAAAAGTAAATGAAAACTATTCAAAAGACTATGACAAAAAAATCTAATATTTCCACCTCCAGGTCTCTCCTCAGCCAGGGGCGTCACACCCTCCACATGTGGCCCTACCCAGAGCTGGAGGTGAAGGAGGCCTTCACCTACCCGGCAGACAAGTTGTCTTCGGCCACCAACCCCGACGTGAGCGACTCCATGGCCGTCACCATCGTCCTCGACCGCTACAGCTTCCCCGTGGTCCTCCCCTGCAGCCTCACCACGACATCCTCCTCCTCCTCCTCCTCCCCCCCGCCGCCTCCGCCGAGCCCAGAGGAGCGCGTCTCCTCCTCCTCCGAAGCCTCCTCCTCCTCCTCCTCCAATGACCTGACGGCACCACCGTCTGCTACCGCGTCCTCGCCGGCCTCTCGTATCTCTCAGAGTTCGGCGAGGATCAGGATCGTGGTCACGCAGCCGTCCGTCGAGGTGCAGGACTCCAAGGAGAGGCGGGAGCTGCGGAAAGGTCTGGTGCAGCTGACTGGCCACGGCCTTGACGGCGAGGCCCCCGTTGAGGCCCCCGCCAGAAAACTGGCGTCGTCGAGGCAACGGGACTGGCGACGGGAGCCGAAGGGCCGAGACGAAAAGGCCTACGCCACGGAGCCCTGGACCACGGCATTCCCCGTCCCCGACGACCTGCAGGCTCACCTGAGCAGAAAGCTCCCCGTCACGCTCCACCACTTGAACCGCATCAGCTTCACCGTGAAGGTGGACCTCACGGCGACGCCCGACATCCTTCTCAAGGTCTTCCGACAGGTGATGGCCTTCCAGGGCTTCGACTGTGATCCGCTGGACGGCCTGGTTCTGAAGGTCTCGGGGAGGGAGGAGTTCTTAACGGGCGACTTCTCCCTCGGCGACTTCCTCTGGGTTCGACAGTGTCTGAAGTCCGACCAGGGGCTCCACCTGTACGTGGTCCCCGTGGCGCAGCTCGTCGACAAGGCTCCTGCGGCGCTCGTGGACTGGCCACTCGTCGACAGCTTCGCGGGCCGTTCCGGCTCCCACGAGGACCTCCGCCTGGAAGGGAAGGACCTGGAGGACGTCTTCATGATCTCCCTGTGGGACTGCCCGGAGGAGCGAGTCTCCTCCTCCGAAGCCTCCTCCTCCTCCGAAGCCTCCTCCTCCTCCAATGATCTGGCGGCGCCGTCTGCTACCGCGTCCTCGCCGGCCTCTCGTATCTCTCCGAGTTCGCCGGATACTGTCCGCTTTTCTGACGCGACCGAGCGTGTGCGTAGTCCGAACTCCCCCGCCGGGCTTTTCCCTGCACCACCTGGCACCAGTCCCCCTCTTTCCCCTACAACACCTGGCACCTTTCCCCCTCCTCCCCCTACACCACCTGGCACCAGTCCCCCTCCTCCCCCTGCACCACTTGGCACCAGTCCCCCTCCTCCCCCTACACCACCTGGCACCTTTCCCCCTCCTCCCCCTACACCACCTGGCACCAGTCCCCCTCTTTTACCTCCCCCGACCTTCCATTACTCCACGCAGGCGTCTCCCTCCTCGCTCTCTGACGTCAGCACGTCACCTCCCCCCCCGAGGCTGCCTCCTAAAAGGCGGTCGGATGTCCCCTCCAACTCCACCACCACCACCACCACCACGAGCAAGCTTGATTCCTCCTCCACCTCCTCTGAGGATTTCCACCTCGTTTCTTCATCACCAAATTGGCCCCCCCTTGCCGGTACCACTGCTGCTGCTGCTCTCGCCGGCGCAAATCCCCCTGAATCCACCACCACCGCCGCCCTGCTAGCCCCACCACGGCCTCATGAGTCCTCCACATCCTCCCATCATCATCATCGCCGCCTCTCGGCCGATCCCACTCGGACCTCCAGGTCCCCCTCGCCGGCCGCCACGGACAGGTCTCGCCTCCGGAGGTTCCGGGAGGAGAGCTTCCTCTACGCCTCCAACCTGCCCCAGTACCTGCGCAGCGTGGACTGGCTGAACCGCAGCGCGGTGGAGGACGTCCACTGGCTCCTGGGCCACTGGGAGCGGCCCGGAGAGCTGGAGCTGTCCGTGGCGCTGGAGCTGCTGGGGGTGGACTTCATGGACGAGCGGGTCAGGAGGCTGGCGGTCCGGAGGCTGGAGGTCCTGACCAACGACGACGTGCTGAAGTATCTGCTGCAGCTGGTGCAGGTATATACCGGTAGTTTCCTTTATAGTAGTTCGTCCGCAAAGCATGTGCGAAAAAGTCCGCAAAGCATGTGTCCGCAAAGCATGTGTCCACAAAGCATGTGTCCGCAAAGCATGTGTCCGCAAAGCATGTGTCCGCAAAGCATGTGTCCGCAAAGCATGTGTCCGCAAAGCATGCGTCCGCAAAGCATGCGTCCGCAAAGCATGCGTCCGCAAAGCATGTGTCCGCAAAGCATGCGTCGCAAAGCATGTGTCCGCAAAGCATGCGTCGCAAAGCATGCGTCGCAAAGCATGTGTCCGCAAAGCATGCGTCGCAAAGCATGTGTCCGCAAAGCATGCGTCGCAAAGCATGCGTCGCAAAGCATGTGTCCGCAAAGCATGCGTCGCAAAGCATGTGTCCGCAAAGCATGCGTCGCAAAGCATGTGTCCGCAAAGCATGTGTCCGCAAAGCATGTGTCCGCAAAGCATGTGTCCGCAAAGCATGTGTCCGCAAAGCATGCGTCGCAAAGCATGTGTCCGCAAAGCATGTGTCCGCAAAGCATGTGTCCGCAAAGCATGCGTCGTAAAGCATGTGTCCGCAAAGCATGTGCGAACTGTTGAGTAGTGTTGATTTTTCGTCGACTAAAACTAAGACGAAAAATGTCCGTCGACTACCTCTTTCCACCGAGGAAAACTAAATAGAAACTAAATGAAAACTAAACTATGATGACTAAAACTAAGACTAAATATATACTGACAATTTCGTCAACAAATACAAACTAGACTAAAATGTTAGGAAGGGACTAGTGGACAAGAGATCCAGTATAAGTCATTTTACACTTGGTTTGTATGCTGAAAATAGCAGATCTACAAGCTTGTAGATCGGTTATTTTCAGCAAGTGTAAAAACACTCATTATGACGGCATCAAGACCCGCCAAAATACATTTTAGTCGACTAAATCAACTGTAGATTTAGTCGACTAAAATCTTATGACATTTAGTCGACTAAAACTAGACTAACACTAAGACATTACAGGTGACTAAAATGTGACTAAAACTAAATGAAGTTTCAGTCCAAAGACTATGACTAAACTAAAATAGAAATTTGCTGCCAAAAACAACACTGGTGCAGGTATACACCGGTAGTTTCCTTTATAGTAGTTCGTCCGCAAAGCATGTGCGAACTGGTGAGCAGTGTTGATTTCGTCGACTAAAACTAAGACGAGAAATGTCCGTCGACTACCTCTGTCCACCGAGGAAAACTAAATGGAAACTAAATGAGAACTAAACTACGGTGACTAAAACTAAGACTAAATATATACTGACAATTTCGTCAACAAATACAAACTAGACTAAAATGTTAGGAAGGGACTAGTGGACAAGAGATCCAGTATAAGTCATTTTACACTATGCTGAAATAGCTGATCTACAAGCTTGTAGATCGATCATTTTTCAGCAAGTGTAGAAACAGTCATTACGACGGCATCAAGGCCCGCCAAAATCCATTTTAGTCGACTAAATCAACTGTAGATTTAGTCGACTAAAAACATATGGTATTTAGTCGACTAAAACTAGACTAACACTAAGACATTCCAGGTGACTTAAATGTGACTAAATTAACTAAATGATAAACTAAATGAAAACGATATTCAAGAGACTATGACTAA
>NC_139705.1:51458731-51466231 GCF_964188405.1 Protomyctophum parallelum | reverse complement strand
GCACATCATTATAACGCAATCTACCGTAATTATAGAATACTAAAAAATCGCCTAGAAAAACGACAAAAACACCACACCGTCTCTTCACCAGACGACTGTTTTTTTTTTTTTTACCTTACCCATGTAGAGAAAGCGGAGAGACAGAAAAGATAGAGAGATGTGTATATGTATGCATAGTGGAGAGAGATAGATAGAAATGAATTTATGTTCCTACATGTGATACAGTGTCATGAGAAACATGTCTGCGTGCAGATATCAGTTTGGGAGTTGGGGGGGGCAGTCAGGGGACAGGATAGGACCATGAGGAGACAGGGAGTATGTGGCAGGGACGGCTTCAAACGAATGTCCAGGCCACCTGACCTCACCACCGCGCGCGATCGTCCTCCAGATCCCTTTCCCCTGGGTGTATATCCATGTAATCGTCCCCCTCATGTTCCAGATCCGCCCACATTCGCTCCTCCACCGACTCGTCATCAGTCTCAGTGATCCTGAGGTCACGACCGATCCTAGGCGCCACAACAGTCATTTGAATCGCCTGAATGTTCATTGCCCTCTCAATTCCCTTAGCGACGAAGGCCCGGAGCAGTGGTATGCAGCAACAGAGTACCAACGCCAGGACAAGCAGGCATGCCAAGATGGCGGCTCCTACCTGAGCCAAATAGGCCCCCCACCCCCCTAAATGGAGTTGGAGCCACTTTTCCCAAGTATTGTCCACCCCTATGTTCTCACGGATTTCCTCCCGGAGGTCTCTAAGCTTCCCCATCGCCACGGTGAAGCTCCCATTGGGCGCGGTCGCATTAGGAATGAACGTACAACAACTTCCAGCAAACATCTCACAAACACCACCTGTAGCTGCCATAAGGACGTTTAAAGCTTGTCTATTCTGTAACGACATTAACGAGGTGGCTGCCAGCTGGTGACTTAACGCAGTCAAAGCGTCGTAAGTATAGTTCATGTAACGTTGTTGATTGTAGACGAAGTAGTTGAGCCATCTTGCGACCACACTGATCTCAAGAGGCAGCAGACACAAACAGAAACATATAATGTGATGTGGTCACCTCGCTACTGTTGCAGGCCCACTGCAACAGCAGCGCTTCGCGTATTATAGACGCTGATGTATTAATCAAAGTGTTGTTTCACTGTATTAATAAGAAAAAATGCTTCCTCCGACCTGATCAGGCCGTCAGGATCGTCCTGGCGGCGGTCTCCTCACGTGTTTTTTTAATCGCCACGGCAGCCACCCTGCACATTTATTGATTTCACCATCAATTAATCACACAACACCTCCAGGCATTGACATATACCGAACATGTACAAATAACATGTCTATTGATTTATATAGCATATGACACAGATCTGCAGTCTGTCATGCAGACAACATCATGATTGGTCGTGATATATACATATATATATATATGCATCATCCTATGGAGTAGCTTATATTTATAATAACATCATATAGGTATTCCACTAATACTTACTTAGCTTACATACGTTTCATTATACATGCTTACACATGATTTATTGGCGTTATTATTTATTCACTCTAGGCACGAGAGCGCCTGCCTTAACGGCCAATTTTAAATGATATATTTATCTACCATGTATCATACCAACCAGTCATGCACTCCACCCCTGTATTTACTAATTTCCAAATTAAAATAACCCCTTATCCAACGAGGTGCTCCCTTATCATATGTATTATCTTAACCTTAATCACTGGTATTTTTTAGCGTTATTTTTCTCCCAGGCCTAGGAGTATCCATTAGGGACCCGCCCCATGTCACAAATTTTTATTCTTTTTTCTCTTGTGTTCCCACCCTCGGGAAGGACACGCACCCCCACTCCCCCCTCCTCCACACCCACATGTGGAGGATCGACCCATGGTGGGAAAGGACATCATGTCCTCATTGGCCAGGAAACAGACAGACAAAGACGGACACCCACTCACGCTGCAGCACACGATCACAAATAGATTTATGCATAAACAACTTATAGGCCTCACTCCCCGGTGGGCTTTGTTACTTTTTTAAGACAGTTTTTTCAACGTGAAATCACGCCGCTCGCCTATGACAGACTTGATCAATGCACTGCCATTTATATGACGAGCCGTCTCCACCAAAATCACAGTCATTATAGTTTGACCCCCACATCACAAGTGTCTTCCAAAGCACGGATTAGTCCCGCCGCCTGTCCAAATGTATGTGCGTCATCAAAGACTGTACAATCTAATGAATTCTGCATCCACATAGCCGTGGAGGTAAACACACTTCCATCTTTGTCTCCTTTATTTTCTTATCTAGCGCCGCCACCAGGCAGCCCCACTCACAACACAAACACACAAAGGGGGAGGAAGGAGGGGAGGGCAGTGATTTGTGAACTGTTCACCCAGACTGAGACAGAAAACACAGACAGCACATGACCCTCTCGTCTGACTAAAAGAAAAATGGGGGGGTTCTATGCAGGCCCCCAAACGGGACGTGGTCCGGACGGATGTACATGAATTAATATAGAAAGAGAATTAATCCAACTCACCCGTCACAGAAGCCACGCCCGAAAGGAACAGCCGTACAGCACGCACGTTGGAGCGCCAAATGTGGTCAATATTGTAGTCTCAGAGGGTCACGGCCACCGGTTAAATGAGTCACTCAGAGCAGTTGTTGTAAAGTTGTAACATTGAATACATTTATTTCTGGAGTATAAAAAAGGTGGGGGAAGGGAAAAAAGGGAATAGGGTAACAGGTTGAGTACAAAGCAAGAGTTTCACTAACTACTAAATGTTCCTTTGTTCCACAAGGCCCTTTATACCATCCTAAATGCAGGGAGTCTACCACACGCACGCTCTTGTCCTCAGTTTTGGGAAGAGAGCCAATGAAAAAGCAACACCTAGAAATATGATGTCATCCTTAACTTTCTTGACCACTTACGGCTCTCTAGGAATTGTATGTGTGCTATCTATGCCTGTGTGTCACGTGCACTCAGGGCCCAGAACTGGTCCCCTTCGAACGGTCTGGACACCTAGCCCCTCATCATTCACAACACCCCAAAAATGTGTTGTTCAGACTTTGCTATGATCTAATCAGGGTGTGTTCCATCACGTGGAAGGAAACGTGCAAGTGTGTTTTTCTGGGTCCTGCCATAGACATTAGGAAGAGGGTGGTGTGCGCGTAGGTGCGTGCGTGTTCGGTCCTATACACTCTGACCATTTAGGGCCAACAGCAGCTGGATTGACTTACAGCTCGGCATATTCTGTCTGTGTGTGTGTGTGTTCTTATACATCCATGTTTATGCAGCTCACGTTAATTCTTACTGAGAGCAGGCCTGCCCAATCATCAACAGTGACTTCCTAACGGGAGGCCCTTGACCAAAACCCACATTCCTTTGCACTCAGTATCAGCTCTTAAACCAAGGCTGGTCACAACAATAGCCCTTATAGTTGAACATGAAATGTACAGCAGAACACAACATTGTAAAAGCATTATATATATATATATATATATATATATATATATATGTATGTGCGCATGTGTGTTTGGGGTGTGTGTGTGTTTGAGCGTGTGTGTATGTATGTGTGTATGTGTTTGAGCGTGTGTGTATGTATGTGTGTATGTGTTGTGTACCGTACAAATTACACTACAGGAGCAACTTGGACACTCGGGCATGAAGGAAGCATGAGTTCAAGTCCGTTGCTCTCCCCAGGTTGGCGGAGGGTGTGTAGAGCCCAGGATTACATTAGATAATTGACACAGGGGTGAAAATGGGTTACAAAATCGTGGGAAAAAAATTATATATAAAATAAAAAAATAAAAAATTGACTCTATTCTATATACCGGTAGTTAACTCACACAGTTTGAAATAGGTTCACATGAGTCGGCAGTCTCTAATGAGTTTGTCAGTGAAGAACAGGTGGTAATTAGAGTGTTAAGTATCATCTACTAGTAGGCTACATTCAATTAATCAATACCAATAGTGTTTATATGCATTTTCGACCACCACAGATGCTGGTGGTGATGGACTCCATTTGGCAGGAGAGATCCCTGGACCTGTGTCTGGTTCCCTATGGCTGCATCTCCACAGGACAGAACGTCGGTACGGTACACCAACGGACCTTTAGTAGCCTAAACGTTGTCCTTTTTTACCAGAGATTATCCATTCTAACCTGACTCCGCCAGATTGAGGCAGTATTGAGTTCTCACCAGTTCCTCCTGCCTTTATCTGGTCTCTCTCATGCAGGCAGAAACGATGAACCCGAAGCCGCGGGAACAACAATCTCCATAATACTTTTCGAGTTGTAGTCTTGTTAGGTTGTGTTTACATCAGGGTTGTATTCCTGTTTAGGTTGTGTTTACATTAGAGTTGTAGTCCTGTTAGGTTGTGTTTACATTAGAGTTGTAGTCCTGTTAGGTTGTGTTTACATTAGAGTTGTAGTCCTGTTAGGTTGTGTTTACATTAGAGTTGTTAGGTTGTGTTTACATTAGAGTTGTAGTCCTGTTTAGGTTGTGTTTACATTAGAGTTGTAGTCCTGTTAGGTTGTGTTTACATTAGAGTTGTAGTCCTGTTAGGTTGTGTTTACATTAGAGTTGTAGTCCTGTTAGGTTGTGTTTACATTAGAGTTGTAGTCCTGTTAGGTTGTGTTTGCATATGGGCTTAATAATGAAGCATCCTATATTCAACAGGTATGATAGAGATTGTCAGAGACGCGGTGACCATCGCTACCGTCCAGACCACCCAGGGAGCGCGCAACGGAGCTTTTGCGGAAGATGCTTTGTTTGAGTGGCTTAAGAAGAAATGCCCACTTCAGGAAATTGTAAGTATAATATATTCATGAGTTCAAACTGGCAGCGGTTCCCAAACCTCTTCATGTCAAGGACCCCCAAATTGACACTAATTAGCCCGCGGACCCCCATTTGAAAACATATGCCAGGGACCCCATGAGAGAAGATTTTTACGGGTCTAGTGATTCTCAACACGTTTAATTTCAAGGACCCCCCATTTTGTCATGCATTAAGCTACGGGCCCCCATTTATTGGAATTTCTATCTCTGGGACCCCCAAATTATATTGTAAAATCTAAATCTGAGAGTGTACAAATGGAACCAAATGGAGCTGTCCGCTCTCTAATTTAGCTATATATATATATATATATAAAACTCTATGCCTGGTACGTGGGCATGCATTAGACCATGGCACCACGTACTAGGGCATTCACTTCTAGTAAGTTTTACTAGTTGACTAGTTGCCTACTTTACTATTCGACTAGTTGTTTAACTATACCTATTATGTTTTTTCTTTAACTGTGTATACATTGGTGACTATAGCTATAATCTACCTGATCTTGAGGCCTAAAAAAAACAAAAAATAAAACAAGGTCGACTAGTAGATTTACTAGTCGACTAGTTGCTTAAAGCCCTACCACACTGATGATCTTTGTTAATTTGCTTACAGCAGTGCCATTCCGTGGAGCGGTTTGTGAACTCCTGTGCTGGCTACTGTGTGGCCACGTACGTGCTCGGGATAGGAGACCGCCACAATGACAACATCATGATCACAGACCAAGGTAGGAGACCGCCACAATGACATCATGATCACAGACCAAGGTAGGAGACCGCCACAATGACATCATGATCACAGACCAAGGTAGGAGACCGCCACAATGACAACATCATGATCACAGACCAAGGTAGGAGACCGCCACAATGACATCATGATAACAGACCAAGGTAGGAGACCGCCACAATGACATCATCATGATCACAGACCAAGGTAGGAGACCGCCACAATGACATCATGATCACAGACCAAGGTAGGAGACCGCCACAATGACATCATCATGATCACAGACCAAGGTAGGAGACCGCCACAATGACATCATCATGATCACAGACCAAGGTAGGAGACCGCCACAATGACAACATCATGATCACAGACCAAGGTAGGAGACCGCCACAATGACAACATCATGATCACAGACCAAGGTAGGAGACCGCCACAATGACAACATGATCACAGACCAAGGTATGAAACATTATTGTATGTATAGGCCTATAGTGTGTGTACACAGTGTTAAATTATAACCATTTAAACCAGTGGTTTTCAACCCTGTTGGAACCTGTTCCACATAGACTTCGGTCACATCCTGATTTAGATCTTCATGGTTCCTCAGGGAACCTGGTCCACATAGACTTAGGTCACCAGTGGCGTGCACAGATAGACACTAGGGGGTGCTAGAGCACCCCCTGCCCTTTTGGCAATGTGCTCTTTAAAAAAAAAAAAAAAAAGTTTTATTTTCTTTCTATATTTGTAGTGTGTGGACCATGTTGACGTTGATCAAATCTTGATAAAAAAACGCTTCTACTATATTATTTAGGCCCCCCACAATCTAAAGCTATGTTTCTATATGTCAGTGGTTCTTCGATAAAATAAAAATACCAGACCTACAAGCTCGTAGCGCGCCACTCGGTGGCGCGCTATGAGCTTGTAGATCTACTATTTTTCAATAGCTAAAGCATCAAAATGGGTTCCCGCCCCAAAATGCGCTGCACAAGGTGCCCTTTTTTTCACTTGAGCACCTGCCCCTCTAAATGTCTGTGCACGGCACGCCACTGCCTGATTCAGATCTTCATGGTTCCTCAGGGAACCTGTTCCACGTAGACTTCGGTCACATCCTGATTCAGATCTTCTGGTTCCTCATGCAGGGAACCTGTTCCACGTAGACTTTGGTCACATCCTGATTTAGATCTCCTCATGGTTCCTCAGGGAACCTGTTCCACGTAGACTTTGGTCACATCCTGATTTAGATCTCCTCATGGTTCCTCAGGGAACCTGTTCCACGTAGACTTTGGTCACATCCTGATTTAGATCTTCTGGTTCCTCATGCAGGGAACCTGTTCCACGTAGACTTCGGTCACATCCTGATTTAGATCTTCATGGTTCCTCAGGGAACCTGTTCCACGTAGACTTCGGTCACATCCTGATTCAGATCTTCTGGTTCCTCAGGGAACCTGTTCCACGTAGACTTTGGTCACATCCTGATTCAGATCTTCTGGTTCCTCAGGGAACCTGTTCCACGTAGACTTTGGTCACATCCTGATTTAGATCTTCTGGTTCCTCATGCAGGGAACCTGTTCCACGTAGACTTTGGTCACATCCTGATTCAGATCTTCATGGTTCCTCAGGGAACCTGTTCCACGTAGACTTCGGTCACATCCTGATTCAGATCTTCTGGTTCCTCAGGGAACCTGTTCCACGTAGACTTTGGTCACATCCTGATTTAGATCTCCTCATGGTTCCTCAGGGAACCTGTTCCACGTAGACTTTGGTCACATCCTGATTTAGATCTCCTCATGGTTCCTCAGGGAACCTGTTCCACGTAGACTTCGGTCACATCCTGATTCAGATCTTCTGGTTCCTCAGGGAACCTGTTCCACGTAGACTTTGGTCACATCCTGATTTAGATCTTCTGGTTCCTCATGCAGGGAACCTGTTCCACGTAGACTTCGGT
>NC_139705.1:51418731-51453731 GCF_964188405.1 Protomyctophum parallelum | reverse complement strand
CCACATGGGGAGCAACACACACACACACACACACACGCACGCACCCACACCCACACACACACACACAGTGACACACACACGCATGCGCGCACACACGCACGTACGCACCCACACACACACACACACACACACACACACACACACACACACGCACGCACGCACACAAATGCAGCATGCTGCAGAGAAACCAAGATGGTGCATCATGGGTAAAAGGATGAAGGGAAAGGAGGAGATGATGAGATGATGATGATGATGATGATGATGATGATGATGAGATGATGATGATGATGATGATGATGATGATGATGATGATGATGATGATGATGATGAGATATACTTTATTGTCCCACGAGGGGAAAATTGTCTTGGGCAAAGTGCATTAATAATAATTATAATAATAATAATAATAGCTCAGATTTATATAGCGCTTTTCTAAATACCCAAAGCGCTTTATACGGGAACACCAGGAACAGACTTTATTAAGCAAAAACATAACAGATACAGCTGGGTTAAAAAGATAAACGAGACCTCAACTGGGGAAGGCTATTCTGAAGAGGTGGGTTTTAAGGGAGGTTTTGCATTAGTATACATCAACGCTTTTTTAAACACACAGACAATAGCGATGGGTGGGGGGGGGGGGGGGGGGGGTCCATGTGGAGGAAGGAGGGGGGGTGCTTTGAAGGGGTTGGTGGGTTGGTGGGTGGGGGGGGGGGGTGATGAACTGCAGGGCATGCGTGTGGAATTGGGGGCAAACAGGAGACAGCGCCCCACCCTACCCCCTATACCCTCTACATACAACACGCTCCCCTCTCCTGGTGTCAGATCAGACTTAGCCTGACCTAAGCAGAGACATTTCTGGCCTAGATGGGAGGGTCGCGCCTCAGAAATGCGCGCACCCTGATTGGATCTCATCGATCTGTCCGTCACCCCCGGCCCCTCCTCTCCCCCCTAGTGCAGCGCTACGTCACATCATTTAGAGCGACGCCCACCCGGAAGGGTTGACTCCCACTGTTAGACTGGTTCAGCCCACGGCTTTTTCCAGGCTTTCATCTTTCGCGCAGACGAAATGAAAGCCTGGGTATCGAGGCTAGATCAGACTCAGCGCCCACCGAACCACAGCGCTGCACCACATGGCCTCTGCAAGTATACTTTACTTTATTTTCTCTCTCCTTTATTTATATTTTTTCATTTTCACTTTTGCTCTTTTTTGAGGGTTGTTGCATTTGTTTGTCGCTCCCTGTGTGTGTGTGTGTGTGTGTGTGTGTGTGTGTGTGTGTGTGTGTGTGTGTGTGTGTGTGTGTGTGTGTGTGTGTGTGTGTGTGTGTGTGTGTGTGTATCTGTCTTAACGCATTTAGGACTGACGTCAAAATAATTAAAAAAAAAAAAGTATTCCGAAAGAATATATTATTATGTTCAAAGATTTGCGCCGCATTTTCACGATTTTTCAAAAATAGCAGACCTACAAGCTCGTAGCACGCCACTCGGTGGCACGCTATGAGCTTGTAGATCTGCTATTTTTCAATAGTTATAAAACACCAAAAGGCGTTCCCGTACAGAATGGGTCCTAGATCTCTCTCTCTCTCTCTCTCTCTCTCTCTCTCTCTCTCTCTCTCCATCCTTTATACTTAGGCTACAGTTTAGTTTTCTTTCTTGATTACCTTCTTTCAGTTTAATTCATTAATCTCCTTCATTCATTGTGTCTTTCTGAATAATATGAATATTTCCTGTTTATTTCCGGCCTTTACACACAACCTGAGATCCGGACAAATTATAGTGAGGTTCATCTTTATAATAATTATATAATCTTTCTCCTTCTCTGTTTTTGGGGGGGGCGCCATATGCAGCCCCTCCAGGTTTAACCCATTTTGACCTGGGGACGATTCTGCAAATGTCTTCAAAATCCTGTTTTCTTGAAAAAGCTGTTTTTTCTATATGTCAAGTCGTTCTCAAAACACTTTCATGTCACTTTTCGCCATTCTTCAAAAATAGCAAGATCTACAAGCTCATAGCGCGCCACCGAGTGGCGCGCTATGAGCTTGTAGGTCTTGCTATATTTTTCAATAGCTAAAGCATAGCATTAATGCTAACTAACACCAAAAGGGGTTCCCGCCACCAAAGTGGGTTAATGTTTTAAAAACGCCATTGACAATGAAGGTAAAATGTATATCATATATTGTCCCTCATTACGTCATATTGTCTCTGTATTGTTTTAATGGCGTTTAATGTTTGTGTCGGTCACCTAATCAACATGAGTTAGACTTTAATATATTAGCTCCCCTCATTTCATATAGCCTATACCATATACCTATATGTGTGAAGTTTGTGAACAGTGTCAAGTGTGTGTGTGTGTGTGTGTGTGTGTGTGTGTGTGTGTGTGTGTGTGTGTGTGTGTGTGTGTGTGTGTGTGTGTGTGTGTGTGCGTGCGTGCGTGTGCGTGTGTGTGCATGGTAGAGAGAGGAAATGCAAATACTGTAAGCTCCTACTGCTGTATAGTTATGCCATTCAAGTTCCAATTACAAATTGCAATTTTTTTGTCTAAAATCAATTCTCCAATTTATAGCCTACAGTTGCAATAGACCAGTGACTTCTGAGCACTTCTCTGTGGCAACCTACAGGCCTATCTGTGTTAGCTTAGCCTCTTTTCTCACTTCACCTCAACCTACAGGCCTATCTGTGTTAGCTTAGCCTCTTTTCAACCTACAGGCCTATCTGTGTTAGCTTAGCCTCTTTTCTCACTTCACCTCTCTACAACCTACAGGCCTATCTGTGTTAGCTTAGCATCTTTTCTCACTTCACCTCTGCCACATTTCTATAGGGAAATGTGAGCTGTATTCTATGTGTTCTCTATACTGTGTGGACTATACTTCAACAAACAATATCCTACTACTGTATACAGTATATCAATTTAAAAACAGCACTTCTCTTTTGCATCGGGTCAAATAATAGCTGTGTCTTTTAACCCATTTTGGGGCGGGAACCCATTTTGGTGTTAGCATCATGTTGTGCTTTAGCTATTGAAAAATAGCAGATCTACAAGCTCATAGCTACGAGCTTGTAGGTCTGCTATTTTTGAAAAATCGAAGAGCGACTGACATAGAAAACATTTTTTAGAATCTGATCTCCGGTCAGAATGGGTTAATCTACTTGTTGACCCCCCCCCCCCCCCCCCTCTCTGTCTCTCTCTCTCTCTCTCTCTCTCTCTCTCTCTCTCTCTCTCTCTCTCTCTCTCTCATCCACGTTCTCCCTCGTCTCTGTCATTCGGTATGTCTGTATGTCTCAATATGTTGCAGCCATGTCCAAACTCAGGGTTTACCCCTTTGAGCTGCAGCGTCCCGTGGCTAACCAGTTATGACACCGCATGGCGTCCCTGGCCCCCTAAAAGGGTGTGTGTGTGTGTGTGTGTGTGTGTGTGTGTGTGTGTGTGTGTGTGTGTGTGTGTGTGTGTGTGTGTGTGTGTGTGTCACTGTGTGTGTCTGTGTGTCTGTGTGCGTGCGTGTTTCAGAGCCTCTCAAGGAAGGGAAAGCACATGATTCTTCAGTTTAATCTCACGTGAGAGAGAAAGAAACACATGACGTATAGCCATTTTGTCTCATGCATATTCTGCCTCTCTCCCTTCTCCAGGACAGACAGACAGACAGACAGACAGACAGACAGACAGACAGACAGACAGACAGACAGACGTCGCCTCGCAGCTCGACTGATTTCCTCTGGTGTTCAGAGTGGATTGGAAGTTTTCTAGCACCATTTGAAATCGGTTGCGTTGAAAGGGAACCGCAATATAACACTTTTTACAGTAAAGGCCGTCGGGATCAGGAGTCGAACCCGAAAATTCATTTTCAGGGCAAGAGACCCCATTTGAAAAGGATGCCCGGTTTGACATGCATAGGCTACTCCCCCCCCCCCCCCCCCCCCCCAATGTAATGCCATTTATATCTGCGACCCCTTGAAATTCTTCCAGGGGCCACAAGGGGGCGGAACCCTGGCCCAGGCCCTGCAATACAGTACTGTATGTAAGCAAGCACAGACCAGTGCATATATGTGTGTCTCACTCACAGAGAGTGACTCTGAAAGCATCATGACATTTTTGTAAATAACAGACAGATAATTATACAGTACGCATTGTGAGTCTGCAGATCTGAAGACAGCCACGAGTCTCCTGACGAGAAGAAGAGCAGGTGAGTGAGGTAAAAATGTCTTCTACATCCTGACAGTTTTCCATTCTGACCTGAGATCAGATTCTAAAAATGTTCTTCTACATCCTGACAGTTTTCCATTCTGACCTGAGATCAGATTCTAAAAATGTCTTCTACATCCTGACAGTTTTCCATTCTGACCTGAGATCAGATTCTAAAAATGTTCTTCTACATCCTGACAGTTTTCCATTCTGACCTGAGATCAGATTCTAAAAATGTCTTCTACATCCTGACAGTTTTCTGAAAAAGCCATGTTTCTATGTCAGTCGCTCTTCGATTTTTTCAAAAATAGCAGACCTACAAGCTCGTAGCGCGCCACTCGGTGGCGCGCTATGAGCTTGTAGATCTGCTATTTTTCAATAGCTAAAGCATAACATAATGCTAACACCAAAAGAGGTTAAATTCAGAAAGACTATTAAGGTCCTATACCAGAATCAAACCCGTCAGAGTCTCCTGACGAGAAGAAGAGCAGGTGAGTGAGGGGAATACATGTTCCTGTGCATCCTGGTTGTTCATTTAAATCTGAAGAAGAGCAGGTGAGTGAGGGGAACACATGTTCCTGTGCATCCTGGTTGTTCATTTAAATCTGAAGAACAGCAGGTGAGTGAGGGGAATGCATGTTCCTGTGCATCCTGGTTGTTCATTTAAATCTGAAGAAGAGCAGGTGAGTGAGGGGAATACATGTTCCTGTGCATCCTGGTTGTTCATTTAAATCTGAAGAAGAGCAGGTGAGTGAGGGGAATGCATGTTCCTGTGCATCCTGGTTGTTCATTTAAATCTGAAGAAGAGCAGGTGAGTGAGGGGAATACATGTTCCTGTGCATCCTGGTTGTTCATTTAAATCTGAAGAAGAGCAGGTGAGTGAGGGGAATACATGTTCCTGTGCATCCTGGTTGTTCATTTAAATCTGAAGAAGAGCAGGTGAGTGAGGGGAACACATGTTCCTGTGCATCCTGGTTGTTCATTTAAATCTGAAGAAGAGCAGGTGAGTGAGGGGAATGCATGTTCCTGTGCATCCTGGTTGTTCATTTAAATCTGAAGAAGAGCAGGTGAGTGAGGGGAATGCATGTTCCTGTGCATCCTGGGTGTTCATTTAAATCTGAAGAAGAGCAGGTGAGTGAGGGGAATGCATGTTCCTGTGCATCCTGGTTGTTCATTTAAATCTGAGTAACAAAACAAGCACACGTCCATCTCAGTCTAAGGTGCTATTTACACGAGGATGGTGTTCATAGAAAACGGCAAAATAAAGTACCGTTTGCTGTGGTTGTTTAGACGAGAACCGTGTTCTCATGAGGTGAAAACGCAACAAAGTGAAACCACCTTCCAGAGTGGAAATCTTTGAGAACGCGTTTTATCCCTTCTCCGTGTAAACAGGCAAAACGGTGAATCCGCAAAACTTATGACATCATGGCTCACGTTGGCTGACAGCGCATATGTTTATTACATTGATGCAGAGCCATATAATTATGATATAATGGAGTTCCTGAACAAGCCTCCCTCCTCGCCTACAAAGTGCTGCTCATCAGCGATGGTGAATGTAAAACCATGATGTAAATAAAAAGCCTTGTGATAGGCGGCAGCAGCAGCGTTTATGTAGCCTAATGTATTATAAAATATATACCATCCCGTGGCGCTTTTGCCTGTCAGTGTCAGCCCAGAGCAGTGTTGCGCCGCTTACACTGTTTTTTGGCAAATCTAAGCTAGCAAATTTAAGACCATCTCTTCAAAATAAGAGTATCCTCTAGAGTATTGAAAAAAGTTTCATTTGCACATTAAAAGTACAAATTAAGCATTTAAATGATGCTATAAGACACACATTATGTTTCTGTGTTATTTAATTACTTATTTTTACACAGAAACATAATGTGTGTCTTTACAATAGCTGTAATGTAATAATAATACTAATAATGTAATGTAATCATTATTTAATTAACGACACTTTTATTCTGAAAGCAACCGGATGTCTTAAATTTGCTAGCTCTCAAACAGGAAGTTCTAGATTTGCCAAAAAGACGGAGCCGTGTTGCGCAGGCTTGCGTGAAGGGGTTCTTCTTCTTGTACGTGGGTGACCTGTCTATTTGGCAGCCCGTTATCGCCACCTAGCGACATTATAGCATAATAGCACATTATAGCATAACGTGTGCGTTCTCGTGTAAAGGGTACGAAAAAATGAGAACGCAAGGGACTTTGCCATTTTCTATGAACACCATCCTCGTGTAAATAGCACCTAAGTGGTGTTTTTTTTAACCTTCTCTTCTATCTACCCGGCCATGACCCATCCACTCCAATGTATACACACGCACGCACAATATAAAGACATACATTGTTATGTTGTGCACTGTTGAATAATGAGTGAACGTATATTTGATACTGTAAAAGCAAAAACATGTGTGGTTGTATGTAGACTATTTGCACATGTCTTTGACATGCTGTGCATCACTGAGTCTCAACATGCGGGGTCCTTTAGGTGTTTATAGGGGCAACATTATTGAATGTTAGAAACAAATGAATTAATATTTAGAGCTCTGTAACTCTGAGAGTGTAGCTGTTCCAGCAATGGGTATTTTGTAATGTTTTATTTTATTGCTTACCTTTCTGAAAATGTATAATTATGTTAACATTGTATGTATTTTTGTTTTGGATAACCTATTGTATTTGTATGCTGTGTGTGGTGCCTGGTCTTTAGTGTACATAGTGTATTTGTATGCTGTGTGTGGTGCCTGGTCTTTAGTGTACATAGTGTATTTGTATGCTGTGTGTGGTGACTGGTCTTTTATTGCTGTTCATTATGGCTAAAAGGGTTTCATCTGCGGATTTTGGCCCCCCAGCCACTGCGTTAGTTTTACTGAGGTTAGGTATAGTTTACTGAGGTTAGGTTTAGGTATAGTTTTACTGAGGTTAAGGTTAGGGTTAGGGTTAGGTTTAGGTATAGTTTACTGAGGTTAGGTTTAGGTATAGTTTACTGAGGTTAGGTTTAGGTATAGTTTTACTGAGGTTAGGGTTAGGGTTAGTTTTACTGAGGTTAGGTTTAGGTATAGTTTTACTGAGGTTAGGTTTAGGTATAGTTTACTGAGGTTAGGTTTAGGTATAGTTTTACTGAGGTTAAGGTTAGGGTTAGGGTTAGGTTTAGGTATAGTTTTACTGAGGTTAAGGTTAGGGTTAGGGTTAGGTTTAGGTATAGTTTACTGAGGTTAGGTTTAGGTAGGCCTATAGTTTTACTGAGGTTAGGGTTAGGTTTAGGTATAGTTTACTGAGGTTAGGTTTAGGTATAGTTTTACTGAGGTTAGGGTTAGGGTTAGGTTTAGGTATAGTTTACTGAGGTTAGGTTTAGGTATAGTTTTACTGAGGTTAGGGTTAGGTTTAGGTATAGTTTACTGAGGTTAGGTTTAGGTATAGTTTTACTGAGGTTAAGGTTAGGGTTAGGGTTAGGTTTAGGTATAGTTTACTGAGGTTAGGTTTAGGTATAGTTTTACTGAGGTTAGGGTTAGGGTTAGGTTTAGGTATAGTTTACTGAGGTTAGGTTTAGGTATAGTTTTACTGAGGTTAAGGTTATGGTTAGGTTTAGCCCTAACCCTAACCTTAACCTCAGTAAAACTATGGTGACCCGAAAAATGTCGGGTCTTATTCGGGTATTATTGGCCTAATAATGACTTATTTAGGACCTAGTTAACCGAGTTAATCATAATAACAGTATGTTGTGTTGTTGTT
This sequence comes from Protomyctophum parallelum, assembly GCF_964188405.1. NCBI lineage: Eukaryota > Metazoa > Chordata > Actinopteri > Myctophiformes > Myctophidae > Protomyctophum > Protomyctophum parallelum. The sequence continues at coordinate 51,445,831 of NC_139705.1, read as the reverse complement.
TGGGTTAGATTTCTTTAAACCTGGTGCAGGTGAAAGTAAAACTACAATAGGTTTTTGCTGTCTCGTCATGTTGTGTCTATCTGTCAACTCACTCGCTGTGCATTCTGCATTCAGCACGCTCTGATAGACATGTCAAAAGATTCTCCTCTCCACCAGCAGGGGGTGCTGGAGCACCTTCTTCCAGCGCTGATGGTTGAGCAGCATTGAGTGCACCTGTGTGAGCTAGGCTCAGTCAGAACAAACAGAGTTTCAGTGGTGGAGCTCTTACTACGTCAAACAAGTGTCCTTAAAATAAAGAAATAAGGATTAAAATGAACTAACTCTCCTAAAAGAATTGGCAGAAGGCACACGGTATGTCACTTCATTTGTAAACAGTATTGTCATGTCATCGTTTGTGATATGTGAATGTAATGGACATTTCATTGTGTTTGTTTACATTTATGGACGATTTCATGATTATGGACACTTAAAAGAGACAGCTCGACTGTCAAAGAGGACATTCATAATTCATATGCATGTATAATTCATTGTGGTTAAAAAATATATTATTTGTTTGTTATTCTTTGCAGTTTTTCACGTTGTCTTGGGGAAAATAAATACCCTTGAGATATCAGTTAATAATAATAATAATAAACTTTATTTGTATAGCACCTTTCATACATAAATGCAGCTCAAAGTGCTTCACAGGACACACAAATATAATACAACTAGACAAAGTGCCAATCGGCACAGGTCTCCACCAGGGCAGGTCAGGTTGTGGCCTCATGGTGGCGCTATAACAGGCTGTTGAGGAAGATTTGGGCCGGAGGTTTGTGTTGGAGGGATGCAGGTACAATGTTTTTCCATGTGTGCATACATAAGTTGTATACAGATCGATGCAGTTATAGCTAAAAACAGGAATTGGCCTGTTATAGTGCCACCGTGAGGCTGATTTTGAGGAAAAAATTGTGGCATGTCGTCCTCGGCCTAGTGAAAATGTGCGTGTATAATTTAACGGAAATTGCACACTGTGTTTGTGATTTGTGGCCTTTTTTCGAAATGGACGAATCGTGTGAGCTTTGGAAGCCAATCTTAGCCAATCAGGATGGAAGATGGGAAATGGTGCCGCTCCGTGTTGATCACATGACTATGGAGATAGTGTATACCGATTTGCGTGAAATTTGGATAAAATCTGAAGGAGTAATAATAGAAAATGTGTTTTACATATGTCGGCCTCCTGGTGGCGCTATAAAGAGCAGATGTGAAAAATTCCAGGCAAAGGTTTTTCCTTGGCCTCTAGGGAGTTGGCATACAAAGTTATCCACAGATCCGTGCAGTTAGAGGTAAAAACACTTTTCGGCCAGTTATAGCGCCACCTTGAGTCTGAGTTGAAATTGTTCATGTGGCATTTCGTCCTCGGCCTAGTGGGAATGTGGGTGCAGAATTTCACGGAAATCACGCGATGTGTTCATGATTTGCAGCATTTTGTTTGAAACTGAGCACTCCTGTGAACTTTGGAAGCCAATCTTAACCAATCAGGATGGAGTGTGAGAAATCTGAAAGACGGGTTTCGTTGAATGGCTCTAGAGAGACTGTGTACCAATTTGCGTGATGTTTGGACAAAATCTGTAGGTGTACTGTGCAAAAACTTGTTTTGCACAAAGCGGCCTCCTGGTGGCGCTATAACAGGCCGTTCTGGAAAGTTTGGGGCAGAGGTTCATCGTTGGCATCCAGGGAGTGTGTGTGCAAAACTTGGCATCGACCGGGTTAACGGTGACCGAGATTAGCTGCTCACGGACACACGGACACACGGACGGACACACACACGGACGGACGGACGGACACACGGACGGAGTGCAAAACATACTCTCCCCACATGCCTTCGGCCTGGTGGAGACAATAAAACACAAGTAGTTAAAATGATAGAACAATGGCAAAGAACAAAATTGAATATAAGAACATAAAATAAACTAGAAAAAGTGCCCTTCCGGGCACAGGTCTCCACCAGGTTATCCACAGATCCGTGCAGTTAGAGGTAAAAACACTTTTCGGCCAGTTATAGCGCCACCTTGAGGCTGAGTTGAAATTGTTCATGTGGCATTTCGTCCTCGGCCTAGTGGGAATGTGGGTGCACAATTTCACGGAAATCACGCGATGTGTTCATGATTTGCAGCATTTTGTTTGAAACTGAGCACTCCTGTGAACTTTGGAAGCCAATCTTAACCAATCAGGATGGAGTCTGATAAATCTGAAAGACCCGTTTCGTTGAATGGCTCTAGAGAGACTGTGTACCAATTTGCGTGATGTTTGGACAAAATCTGTAGGTGTACTGTGCAAAAACTTGTTTTGCACAAAGCGGCCTCCTGGTGGCGCTATAACAGGCCGTTCTGGAAAGTTTGGGGCAGAGGTTCATGGTTGGCATCCAGGGAGTGTGTGTGCAAAATATGGCATCGACCGGGTTAACGGTGGCTGTTTTGCACAAAGCGGCCTCCTGGTGGCGCTATAACAGGCCGTTCTGGAAAGTTTGGGGCAGAGGTTCATGGTTGGCATCCAGGGAGTGTGTGTGCAAAATATGGCATCGACCGGGTTAACGGTGGCCGAGATTAGCTGTTCACGGACACACGGACACACGGACGGACACACAAACGGACACACAAACGGACGGACGGAGTGCAAAACATACTCTCCCCACATGCCTTCGGCCTGGTGGAGACAATAAAAACAAATAAAAACACCACATGCAGCAATCAGTCAGGGCAGGGTAGGAACGTGCATAGTAAAACTCAACTAAAAGCAAGGGTGAAGAGGTGAGTCTTGAGTTGAGATTTAAAAATGTCTACAGAGGGTGCGTGTCTGAGCTCGAATGGAAGTTTATTCCAGGCTGTTGGGCTGTAGAAGCAAAAAGCTGCCTTACCATATTTTTTTGTGCACATTCTTTTAGGCACTTCAAGTAGGCCAGCATTGGAGGACCTGAGGGGGCGGCTAGGGACATATCTAGGAAGGCAGTCCAGACAGAGGTACAGAGGTGCGAGACCATTGAGAGCTTTATAGACAAGTAAAATAATTTTAAAATCAATCCTAAAAACAACAGGAAGCCAGTGCAGTGATGCCAAAACTGGAGTAATATGTTTTCTCATCTTAGTTCTAGTTAAAACTCTAGCTGCTGCATTTTGGACAAGTTGTAATCTGTCTGTCGTTTTCTTAGGCAGTCCTGAAAAGAGTGCATTGCAGTAATCAAGCCGAGAAAAAACAAAGGCGTGGATTAGCGTTTTTGTCGTCATCGACCAAGGACAAATAGGCTTTGATTCGTGCAATATTTCTAAGGTGAAAAAAGGCAATCTTGGTAACATGATTAATGTGTGAATTAAAATTCAATTCAGAATCAATAATAACCCCCAGGTTCTTTACTGTACTGTTACTTTCTACAGTCAGGTTGCCAAGTCTGCTTATTATTGATTATTTCTGCTCACTAGAACCGATTATGAGAACTTCTGTCTTATCCTCATTTAGCTTGAGAAAGTTCTCACTCATCCAACATTTGATGCTAGACAGACAGGTCAACAGCGGGTCTAAAGCACAGGGATCATCTGGGGCCACAGAAAGATATAGTTGGGTATCATCAGCATAGAAATGAAAATTGACATGTCACTCATCCTTTACCTTCTGGTCTGACACATGTCACTCATCCTTTACCTTCTGGTCTGACACATGTCACTCATCCTTTACCTTCTGGTCTGACACATGTCACTCATCCTTTAACTCTGGTCTGACACATGTCACTCATCCTTTACCTCTGGTCTGACACATGTCACTCATCCTTTACCTTCTGGTCTGACACATGTCACTCATCCTTTACCTTCTGGTCTGACACATGTCACTCATCCTTTACCTTCTGGTCTGACACATGTCACATTGTTTTGAACAGTTCTCTCATAATGATTGATATTTTCCTTCGTGTCCCGACGTTGAACCAATCAAGGTCTCGTCCGATCGATAGCTTCCAACCTTGAGGCGTTCGTTCGCTGCACGGCCCTCAGTCATGACATCATCGTTCATGAGACACCTCGTTCAAAACGTACACCCACCCTCACCAAGGACATCTCATGGGGGGGGGAGGGGGGGGTCACTAAGGACATCTCCTCATGGGGGGGGGGGGGGGGAGGGGGGGGTCACTAAGGACATCTCCTCATGGAAATATGGTACATTTGGTTGAGCAATGATGTGTTTACAGGGTGTGTGTTCTGGGGTGCTAATGATCATTGTCCTTGTGTCGCTGTGTGTGTGTGCGTGCGTGCGTAGTGCGTGCGTGCGTGTGCACGTATCTGCATGTGCGTATGTGCGTGCATTTAGCCCATGAAGACGCGAGGCAGATTCTACCTAAGGCCTTCTAAATACAGTAGTAAAATCTGTAAAAACGTATATTATTGCTACATATTGCTACATTTAGCTATGGGCAACTTTGACGATGGCGAGGGCCAATATATCTCCACACTCACTCCAGAGGGGCCACAGTGCATGTTACTGTCGTAGCAAAAATAGACGATCTACAAGCTCAAAAAGCGTCGCAGCGCGACGCGTTTTTGAGCTTGTAGATCGGCTATTTTTGCTATATTTGAATTGAAAACCTGAATAATGTTTTGCTATTTTCCCACTGCCCTGATATAGGCTATCTGCTTCACCAGAGAGATAAATCCTCTTCCCACTGCCCTGATATACTGTAGACTATCTGCTCCACCAGAGATAAATCCTCTTCCCACTGCCCTGATATACTGTAGGCTATCTGCTCCACCAGAGATAAATCCTCTTCCCACTGCCCTGATATACTGTAGGCTATCTGCTTCACCAGAGAGATAAATCCTCTTCCCACTGCCCTGATATACTGTAGGCTATCTGCTTCACCAGAGAGATAAATCCTCTTCCCACTGCCCTGATATACTGTAGGCTATCTGCTTCACCAGAGAGATAAATCCTCTTCCCACTGCCCTGATATACTGTAGGCTATCTGCTTCACCAGAGAGATAAATCCTCTTCCCACTGCCCTGATATACTGTAGGCTATCTGCTTCACCAGAGAGATAAATCCTCTTCCCACTGCCCTGATATACTGTAGGCTATCTGCTTCACCAGAGAGATAAATCCTCTTCCCACTGCCCTGATATACTGTAGGCTATCTGCTTCACCACAGAGATAAATCCTCTTCCCACTGCCCTGATATACTGTAGACTATCTGCTTCACCAGAGAGATAAATCCTCTTCCCACTGCCCTGATATACTGTAGACTATCTGCTTCACCAGAGAGATAAATCCTCTTCCCACTGCCCTGATATACTGTAGACTATCTGCTTCACCAGAGAGATAAATCCTCTTCCCACTGCCCTGATATACTGTAGGCTATCTGCTTCACCAGAGAGATAAATCCTCTTCCCACTGCCCTGATATACTGTAGGCTATCTGCTCCACCAGAGATAAATCCTCTTCCCACTGCCCTGATATACTGTAGACTATCTGCTTCACCACAGAGATAAATCCTCTTCCCACTGCCCTGATATACTGTAGACTATCTGCTTCACCACAGAGATAAATCCTCTTCCCACTGCCCTGATATACTGTAGGCTATCTGCTTCACCAGAGAGATAAATCCTCTTCCCACTGCCCTGATATACTGTAGACTACCTGCTTCACCAGAGAGATAAATCCTCTTCCCACTGCCCTGATATACTGTAGACTATCTGCTTCACCAGAGAGATAAATCCTCTTCCCACTGCCCTGATATACTGTAGACTACCTGCTTCACCAGAGAGATAAATCCTCTTCCCACTGCCCTGATATACTGTAGACTACCTGCTTCACCAGAGAGATAAATCCTCTTCCCACTGCCCTGATATACTGTAGGCTATCTGCTTCACCAGAGAGATAAATCCTCTTCCCACTGCCCTGATATACTGTAGACTACCTGCTTCACCAGAGAGATAAATCCTCTTCCCACTGCCCTGATATACTGTAGGCTATCTGCTTCACCAGAGAGATAAATCCTCTTCCCACTGCCCTGATATACTGTAGGCTATCTGCTTCACCAGAGAGATAAATCATCTTCCCACTGCCCTGATATACTGTAGGCTATCTGCTTCACCAGAGATAAATCATCTTCCCACTGCCCTGATATACTGTAGGCTATCTGCTTCACCAGAGATAAATCCTCTTCCCACTGCCCTGATATACTGTAGGCTATCTGCTTCACCAGAGAGATAAATCCTCTTCCCACTGCCCTGATATACTGTAGGCTATCTGCTTCACCAGAGAGATAAATCCTCTTCCCACTGCCCTGATATACTGTAGACTATCTGCTTCACCAGAGAGATAAATCCTCTTCCCACTGCCCTGATATACTGTAGGCTATCTGCTTCACCAGAGAGATAAATCCTCTTCCCACTGCCCTGATATACTGTAGGCTATCTGCTTCACCAGAGATAAATCCTCTTCCCACTGCCCTGACATACTGTAGGCTATCTGCTTCACCAGAGATAAATCCTCTTCCCACTGCCCTGATATACTGTAGGCTATCTGCTTCACCAGAGAGAGAGAAATCCTCTTCCCACTGCCCTGATATACTGTAGGCTATCTGCTCCACCAGAGATAAATCCTCTTCCCACTGCCCTGATATACTGTAGGCTATCTGCTTCACCAGAGAGATAAATCCTCTTCCCACTGCCCTGATATACTGTAGGCTATCTGCTTCACCAGAGAGATAAATCCTCTTCCCACTGCCCTGATATACTGTAGGCTATCTGCTTCACCACAGAGATAAATCCTCTTCCCACTGCCCTGATATACTGTAGGCTATCTGCTTCACCAGAGAGATAAGTCCTCTTCCCACTGCCCTGATATACTGTAGGCTATCTGCTTCACCAGAGATAAATCCTCTTCCCACTGCTCTGATATACTGTAGGCTATCTGCTTCACCAGAGAGAGATAGAAATCCTCTTCCCACTGCCCTGACAGGCTATCTCACACCAAGTCAAAAAGTCCAGGGCCGGATAACATAATAAATAAAATGTTGTGAATATTGAAAAGGGCTTTTCTCAGCTTTGGGTGAAAGGCCCCAGTCATTTTAAAATGGTTATATCTCCTTCAATTATTGTCCAATTTCATTGAATGATACATCATATGAAAGCTTACATTCTGTACTTTAATAATCTGTAAAAATCTGAAAAATGGAAAAGGCGACATGAGGCATGTTTTGTTGGCACTGGTCACATATGTGGCAAGGTTGCTGAACAGCTCTGCAGCATTTTTCATTTTATTTTTAACTTATCTCTTCAACAACAGCGGGTCCCTAAGTTATGGAAACAGTCCACAATTGTCCCAGTTGCCAAAATTAGGACCCCAAAGTCATTAAATGACTTCAGGCCTGTTGCTTTGACTTCACTTATAATGAAATGTTTGGAAAAGCTAGTCAAAGATAACATCCTAAAGCAGGTGGAGAAATCTCTAGATCCCCTGCAGTTTGCATACAGGTCTGGAAGAGGTGTAGATGATGCCACTATCACCCTACTGCATTTCCTGTAGCGCCACCTTGAGGGGAAAAAAACACAGGCCAAACTGTTGTGTTGATTTTTCCTCAGCCTTTAACACGATCCAGCCACATCTTCAGTTATTTTAAACTGGATCTTAGACTTCCTAACTGTTAGGTCTCAGTGTGTTGAGGGTAAATTAGGTCATGCTGCTCGCCTCCACTGGTTCTCCCCAAGGCTGTTGTCTCTCTTCATTACTGTACATTCTGTATACCAACGACTGTCGTAGCCATCACCCTAACAGGTATATTGTCAAATGTGCTGATGACTCTGTAATTGTTAGCCTCCTTGAAGACAATGAAGTACAGCATGGGCCAGTTGTCAATGACTTCATATCCTGGTGTGACAAGTCATTTTTACAGCTAAATGTGACCAAAACTAAAGACATGATCATCAGCTTTAGATCATCCTACACTCATTAAGGGCACAGAAATTGAAGTCGTAGAGAGCTACAAATACTTGGGTGTCGTTCTGGACAACAAACTCTCATTTGACTCTCATGTTGCCTCCACTTCTAAAAAAATCCAGCAGCGTCTTTTTTTTCTGAGGAAAATGCGTTCCTTTAATGTCTCATCTGTTATGATGACTCTTTTTTATAGAAGTTTTATTTAATCTGTTCTCATGTTTTGTATGGTTGCCTGGTACGGTAACCTGACCCTATAGCAAACAAGCAGCCTCGTCAAAGTGGCCAGTAACATTTCTGGGAGAACCCAAAAAGCCCAACTTATAGATTTGTATAAGAGGCAGATGCTTAAGAGAACCTCCTCCCTCCTGGAGGTATCGGATCACCCACTTCGGTCTGAGTTTGAACTGTTGCCCTCAGGTCGTCGGCTGAGGGTGCCCCCCACAAAGACCAATCGGTTCAAACTATCCTTTGTCCCGGCTGCTATTCAACTGCTGAACAGCAGATAGCACTTTATTCTGGCCCTTTTGCACTAATGCACTTTTGCTGACTTTGCTACTACTGTATGTCATGAATTCTCTGTCTCTAGTGCCCTGTTCTTAGTCTGGTATTGAATGTTGTTGTTGTGTGTATTTTTACTATGATCTGGCTGCAAAACAATTTCCCGCAAGGGACAATAAAGCTAACCTTGAACCTTGAACCTATCTGCTTCACCAGAGAGAGAGATAGCAAAGTGGTTATTGCGTTTATTTGCGTATGCCAAATGCTGTGAGAACTATAGTAAAAACATAAATATAACATACATTACAGTACAGTATTCTCATAGAGAACAAATAATCATGAACAACAACACAGGTTACAATAAACAAACACATGTAACAAATAATATAGCTCATTGGCCACGTCCACTTTGGGGGGAATAAACGGCGGAAATCCTCTTAGTATCTTTTCTTTTTAATATATTATTTTTTATCCCACGATTTTGTAACCCATTTTTCAACCCTGTGTCAATCATCTAATGTGATCCTGGGCTCTACACACCCTCCACCAACCTAGTCCCCATATATGGGGGACAAGGGGAGACCAACCTAGTCCCCATATATGGGGGACAAGGGGAGACCAACCTAGTCCCCATATATGGGGGACAAGGGGAGAGCAACGGACTTGAACTCATGTGTCCAAGTTGCTCCTTTACACCTGACAGGGGGGAGTTTCCCTGGTTGGACGTAGCGCGTGGAAGGAACACGTTATTCCAACCAGTTCCTTTCCCCTCCATCAGGCGCCCCGGCTGACCAGGGGGAGGCTATAAAAATGAACTTTTAATTCTGAAGGCAGCTTTTAATTGTGCTGACAGCTACACCCATAGCGCTGAGATACGGCCCACAGCGTAGTATTATATACGGGGCCTCTCAGCCTATATATATATATATATATATATATATATATTATGTTATCTGAGGTTGTTTTAGCATTCATCGTAAAGGTCGGTCAGAACAATCACTCAATGTCCAACCAAACCATTTAAACCGTTAAGCCGTTTAGGACGAGAGCACATTATGTGTCGCTTTAGAGCGTTTCACCTCTTCAACCAATATTTTAAAACTTTATAGCATGTTGAAAAATAACAGATCTACAAGCTCGTATAGCGTGGGTTTTTGTTTTGGTCAAATCTTTGAATATATATATTCTTTCAGAGCGAAGGTTTTTCTTAACTCAAATCTTCGCTTCTGGGGGTGGTCGCTCATGGAACAACATATTTTCAGATGGGGGGTCGGTCGGTCGGCGGCCAATTTCATACGATATTTGGGGTCCTGGTTTTTTTCAGAAAGCCGTCATGATTTGAAGACATTTTCGAGAATCTGCCACTGCGCAAAAACCATGGAATACGGATGTGTAAACTTTACAACAAACTTCGGTAAACTCCCGACCATCACACCTGTATTATTACCGTATATTACTGTATATTACTGTATATTAACTGTATATGCTGCTAAACTTGAGGTTTACGGGCAAATCTGTAGTGCCCATGAATTGCCCGATAAGTCTTCTTTTCACGCAGTGTGCATGTCTGTCCTAAAACGGGTTTTTGACCTGAGATCAGATTCTAAAAATGTCTTCTAAAATCCTGACAGTTTTCTGAAAAAGCCAGTCGCGGTCAGTCGTTCTCTCGATTAAAAAAAAAAAGTAGCAGACCTACAAGCTCATAGCGCGCCACTCGGTTGCCGTGCTATGAGCTTGTAGATCTGCTATTTTTCAATAGCTAAAAAGCATATAACACCAAAAGGGGTTCCCGCCCAGAATGCGTTAGCCGGGATGAAGATGACATGCTGTGTTTAGTTTAGCGGATAGCGGCTATCTTATCTAAATGGCATCAGTAGAAACGCTGGCTCTCCTCCTGCTCACAACGCAGCAGCTGGCTGGCTGGCGGTGGCGAGCCTAAAGGTTATGTAAGTTCTGCTTTAGCTCGTACAGTAGAGAGGATGTGTGCTCTCGCTATACTGTACATACAGTGCTCGGATAAAGTAGCCTACTCAATTGTCTGACCTGAGATCAGATTCTAAAATTGTCTTCTGAATCCTGACAGTTTTCTGAAAAAGCTATGTTTCTGTGTCAGCCGTTCTACTATAGTAAAAAAATTATTTAGAACCACTGGTGCGAGCAGTGTCGCCAACTTAGCGGATTTGTCGGCATATTTAGCTTCTTTCCAGAACCCCCTATATAGCGACTGAATTAGTGAAAAGCTTCTGGAGAGAAATCTAGCTACTTTTTCTGGTGAATTGGGGACAAATCGTGTTGACAGTCGCCAGAGATAAAAACCCTCATTTTTCTTCATTTTCCCTCTCAGCCTCAAATCCACTAAGTTGGCAACACTAAAGAGCTCGGGCCAGCTCGGCGCGTCTGGCTTCCTCGGCTCGGTTATGTGCGCAGAGCAAGGAAATGCTGTACTGGGCTGGCTCCATGTTTTCGTTGCTAGAGGCGCCTAAAAGTCGCTAGGGACGCTAAAAAGTCGCTAGGGGCTTTGCGCGCGCATATCCCACCCCTAGCGACTTCTAGAGACTTCCCGAAGAGCCACTAGCTACCACACGTCTGGTCTGATGATCTCAACATGTAAACCACACGTCTGGTCTGATCGTCTCAACATGTAAACACATGTTTACATGTGAGACATGTTTACGTGACACAGAAATACTAGTAATATTATCTGTGCCGCGTCGTCGTCGTCTCTTCGTCGGTTCAATTCAAATAGTTTGTCGTCATCGTCTTCATCCCCTCTTCCTCTTGCATGACATTAAACGTAATGGCGCCGACAATGTCACGCTGCACACCTTGTTCCAAACAATATGCACCACTTAAAAATATGCACATACAGGCATGCCTCAATGAAGGAAAAATGCCTTTTCTGTCATTCATTAGGCATGGGGAGAGAGTATGTTTTGCACTCCGTCTGTCCGTCCACACGTGTGTGCGTATGCGTGTGCGTGCGTGCGTGCGTGCGTGCGTGCGTATATCTCTCCAGTCATGTGATCAACAACACGGACCGCTTCCCCAGAATATCACCCCCGATCGCTATAAGATTGCCTTCCAAACGTTGTATAGGATTTGAGGTCCATTTTGAACAAAATGCCTCAAATCATTAACACAGCGTGTGATTTCCCTCAAATCATTAACACAGCGTGTGATTTCCCTCAAATCATTAACACAGCGTGTGATTTCCCTCAAATCATTAACACAGCGTGTGATTTCCGTGCAATTATGCGCACACATTTCCACCAGGCAGAGGACAGAAATGCAACTTAAATGTTTACGCCAATAACTGCACCGATCTGTGTAATGAATTGCATTGTTATGGTGCTTTTCTATGAACTATGGAGGGATGGTTTGTTCCCATAAGTACCTGTATAGGACTTATGAACAAGCAGGCCCGTCTCAGTTATATAAGTATAGGACTTATGAACAAGCAGGCCCGTCTCAGTTATATAAGTATAGGACTTATGAACAAACAGGCCCGTCTCAGTTATATAAGTATAGGACTTATGAACAAACAGGCCCGTCTCAGTTCTGTGCATAAAGTGTGATGTGATGCCTCTTGGAACTATGCCTGGTGGCCTTCTGTTGGCACTGTTTCTTTATTGTCAATGTACTGTGTGATCTGTTTGTCTGCATATGTTTTATGTATATCCTGATGACTGCTGTGCACAAAACACATTTCCGAAAGGACAAATAAAGTATCTATCTATCTACTAAGTGCCTCCTCAAAGCGCTTTACAACGGTCCATTCATCGGGAGGTGAAGCGGCGAACAGTCAACGCCAGCGTCCTCACTTCCCCACATTCACACACCGACGGTGGCGAGCTCACACCGACCAACTCACTGGAGGCAACGTGGGGTTCATTGTCTTTTTGCCCAAGGACACTTCCACATGTGAGGAGCCGGGATTCGAACCGCCGACCCAGGGATCATTGGACGACCTGCTCTACCTCCTGAGCCACAGACGCGTACAACTTACAATTTACAATTTAGGCATTTAGCAGACGCTCTTAATCCAGAGCGACTTACATTTAAGCAAGAACAAAAGCATAGGAATACATCACATAAAAGCATTTATCATGAAACATGCGTAAGCTAAGAAGGTAACAGTGGAATATCTATATGATGAAACTATACATACACTATACATAATAAACTATACATATTTACTACTATGCTATACATATGTACTATGGCGTGCTATGACTATATACAATACAATTATAGTGCTGTCTACATAACATGCTATAAGTCTGTGTCAAATGCTATCTAAGCCAACAGAAATGCTATCTAAGGGGTTAGGGTAAGTAACTTAGTATGTGCACTACTTACTACACATTATGAATACATTGTTACGCCTTATATATTTAAATGGTGCATTTATATATAGCGCCTTTATCCAAGGCGCTTTGCATAGATTGTGCATTATACATTCACCCATTCATAATTCATACACCGATTGCGGCAGAAGCCATGCAAGGCACCAACCAGCACATCGGGAGCAATTTGGGGTTCGGTGTCTTGCCAAAGGACACTTCCACATGTAGACATGGAGGAGGAGGAGCCGGGATTCGAACCGCCGACCCACGGATCATTGGACGACCCGCTCTACCTCCTGAGCCACAGTCGCCCAATTAATTTATTCGTATGGCCCGGTATGAAACCACCAAAAACACCTTCATAATTATTACTCCTACACATTTTTGTCCAAACATCACAAAGGCTATTATTATTATCCTGGTGGACACAGCTGTGCCCAGAGGGGTAAACTTTGTCTAGTTATTATTATCCTGGTGGACACAGCTGTGCCCAGAGGGGTAAACTTTGTCTAGTTATTATTATCCTGGTGGACACAGCTGTGCCCAGAGGGGTGCACTTTGTCTAGTTATTATTATCCTGGTGGACACAGCTGTGCCCAGAGGGGGGCACTTTGTCTAGTTATTATTATCCTGGTGGACACAGCTGTGCCCAGAGGGGTAAACTTTGTCTAGTTATTATTATCCTGGTGGACACAGCTGTGCCCAGAGGGGGGCACTTTGTCTAGTTATTATTATCCTGGTGGACACAGCTGTGCCCAGAGGGGTAAACTTTGTCTAGTTATTATCATCCTGGTGGACACAGCTGTGCCCAGAGGGGGGCACTTCTTCTAGTTATGTCGGTGTCCCTTTTATGCCCATATATGGAGTTATTTGTCAGCCATGCCCAAATATGGAGCATGCCGATGTCACGCAGGACAGGCCAGCTCTATACTGTATCAACCCATGGGTTAATACAAATTGGGCGGGAACCCCTTTTGGTGTTAGCATTATGTTATGCTTTAGCTATTGAAAATTGTAGATCTGCTATTTTTGAAAAATCGAAGAACGACTGACATAGAAACATAGCTTTTTCAGAAAACTGTCAGGATGTAGAAGACGTTTTTACAATCTGATCTCCAAAATATAACCAAACAACACAGCTCAAGGTGACATGACAGTGATTACTATCTGCTGCCCACTAGTGGTATATAAGTGGACGTACAGGAGGAGGTCGAATAATTGACAAGGCTGATTGGAAGGCTGCAATGCAATGCAATATTACTACTACAGCTACTAATACCAATATATAAATTATATATATATGTGACCAGATTTGACTGAGAGACTGCCATCGCGCACATTCCAGCTTTTCAGGAGAAAAACTTTTTTTTTCATTAAAAAAAAAAAAAAAAAAAAAAAGAGTTAATAGCACAGGCAGACTCTTCACATACTAGAACATGTCTGAAAAAAGTTTCAGAGCTGAATTTGACATGTACTGTAAATATGAAATAAATGCTTAAACATGTAGCTAGGTGTAATGTTAGAGACCACAGAAGACATGTAAATATGAAATAAATACTTAAACATGTAGCTAGGTGTAATGTTAGAGACCACAGAAGACATGTAAATATGAAATAAATGCTTAAACATGTAGCTATGGTGTAATGTTAGAGACCAGAGAAGACATGTAAATATGAAATAAATGCTTAAACATGTAGCTATAGGTGTAATGTTAGAGACCACAGAAGACATGTTATAAATGCTTAAACATGTAGCTAGGTGTAATGTTAGAGACCACATAAGACATGTAAATATGAAATAAATGCTTAAACATGTAGCTATAGGTGTAATGTTAGAGTCCACAGAAGACATGTTATAAATGCTTAAACATGTAGCTAGGTGTAATGTTAGAGACCACAGAAGACATGTAAATATGAAATAAATGCTTAAACATGTAGCTATGGTGTAATGTTAGAGACCAGAGAAGACATGTAAATATGAAATAAATGCTTAAACATGTAGCTATGGTGTAATGTTAGAGACCAGAGAAGACATGTAAATATGAAATAAATGCTTAAACATGTAGCTACACTGTAACCTATAACTGTAAAATTAGGGTGGATTTGCAACAGTATCTTACTGTTTTTCACCAAATTGTAAAATACTGTTAAATTGTCATCTCTTTCCTGTAAATTAACATTCTATTCTGTAAATTAACATTATATGCTGTAATTGAACTAATATCAGTAGAAACTGTTATTTAGCAGTACAATACTGTTAAACAGTCATCCCTTTCCTGTAAATTAGCATTGTATGCTGTTATTTAACTAATATGAGTAGAACCTGTTATGTAGCAGTACAATACCGTTAAATAGTCATCCCTTTCCTGTAAATTAGCATTGTATGCTGTTATTTAAATAATATGAGTAGAAACTGTTATGTAGCAGTACAATACTGTTAAATCAACAGCCTCTCATTCCCCGGGCCGACAAGAGATGCATGTCACAACCCGATAATGGGTGTCGTCCTGGGTCAGCCTCGACGACATGGTGCGTCGTCCCTGGTCACTCACAGCCATGAATACAATTCCTCAGCCGACATAATGCGTCGGACCCTTAGACCATGCATGCCACACCAGCGTGCGCTAAAAATATTTGTAAAAAACGATACACTATTTTTCACAAACCGCTGTAAATATTCTGACAAAACAAGTTGTATTTCATATCTCTACATCTATATATCGATGGATCTATCAATCTCAGTGTGTTTGTACATCAATTTCTTTTTTTCTGGCATTTTGTTCTGGCACTCTGGCACTGTTAATGATTGATACTTAATGTATCAATCATTATTATAAAATATGTTTGCTCCCGGCCGAGTCCGCGGCAAGCTGCATCCGGTTTGTCACCACACATCTACATACATGGGCACCCTTGGACTGTTTCCGTATCCTGTCTAACAGGATCTCGACCATATATATATGATCTTGAATACTATAATAATAAAAATAAAAATAATTATATTCCCAGCGGTCTGAATGCATGTATTTAAATACATGTAACTGTAAATGATAGAATAAATTGTTATTTACATTATTCATGTTTACCTTAGAAGACAGAAGAGGAGAGAGACAGAGCACATGCAGTTGGTGTTGGTGTGAGAGAAGATGAGACTGGCTGACTGGCAGCCAGACTGTTAGACTCATATAGGTTGGAAGGAGATGGATTTTAAACTTTGTCATAGAACATCAAAGCCTTGATTGATTGATTGATTGAAATATGTATTAATAGTTTGCAAAATTACAGTACATTTCAAACAAAAAATACAAAGACTGTTAACTGTGAGTGGACGACCCAATTAAGCATTACACTTGTTTACAACAGGGTCCACCTGTGTGTGTGTGTGTGTGTGTCAAGACATTTGATTAGCAACTACACACACCTGTTGCAAGGTGTCACTGTGAGCTCCTCTCCTCTCCTCTCCTCTCCTCTCCTCTCCACAAACAGACTTTAAAACATGTTTTTTTATGTTTTTCTACATACACTAGACGTATTCTTCATATTTGGAGCATGCCGAATTCAATGGCGGCGGTCTCGAATTTCCACGACGTTTGCAAAGGTCAAAGGTCAGCCAAAAGACTGCCACGGTGACCTTTGGGCCAAATGCCTTAAAAATGGGGTGAGAAATATTTCTTAAAATATGTAACACCCCCCAATATCCATATTCAGACCATGACGAATAAAATGGCATTGGTCTAGATTTTTTGGGACTCTTAATAGTGCCCAATAACGGCAAAAAGACTCGCCATTTAAGCCTAGGGTTAGATTTGAGGTTCCCAAGGTCGCAGAACAAAACCGAGACTATCACGACGATCGGCTCGTCGCTGTGATCGCAGAGGTATAAGTCTCATCCCGAACAGACTTACGATCATCGACGTAGGCACGCTGAACGTCAGACCTTTGCTTCTCTAGAACGCCACAACGGTAAGGCCTTCCGGTCTGATTTTCGGATATGTTATAGAGCTTGCAGAGACGCACGCGTGGATCTATAGAACGTCCTCGGGCGACCTTTCTAGGAGGCGGGGTCTTGTTTCACTTTTTCAGTCAGAATGCTGTTAAAGTCTATGGGTCTATGAGCTGTCTGATGCACACAGCTAAAGTGAAGGACGTTTTGTAAGACTGTCGGAGGCGTACATCGAAGACACCAAACCGTTCGTCTCGGCTAGCTCTCCGACATATTCGAACGTCGGACCGTAATGTTATATCGTTAGCGCGTTGTCGCGCGTCAAAGTCGGCAAATTGTAGGCCTTCGTTCAGGGCTACCGCCACGACTGTATGTCTGTTTGGTCCGAAACTTATACGGCTGGGATCGGGGCCGCGACCCGGTCGCGGTGATGGTCTCGGAATTGTTCTGCGACTTTCGCGTCAAAGTCGCACATTTCGAGGCATTCGTGCAGGGCTACCAACGCGACCGTATATCCGTTTGGCCCAAAACCTATATGGCTGTGATCAGGGCCGCGACCCGGTCGCAGTGATGGTCTCGGATTATTTGTGCGACTTTCACAACTTTTCTCACTAATTTAGGCCTCTTGCTAACTTAAGCCCCGCCTCCTCTTGCTAACTTAAGCCCCACCTCCTTTTTTGTGGGAGTGGTTTATGTAAATTAGGGGCGTGTCTAATGGGGGGGTTCTGATACTTATTAGGAGTGTGTCTAAAGCTAATTAGGGGCGTGTTTAATGAACCGGCCCGCAAGATGATTTAATCTGGCCCCCCACCTGTAGAGCATTAATTTATGAGTCTGTCAAAAAAGAAAGTAAGTCTCTAGCACATTCCTGTCAAAAGTTATGATTTTTTAAAGAAATATAAACCAAAATACTCATTCCCAGTTTTGTGCTAGTCTGATTGCTGTCAGCTGTGCTCAATTCAATGGATTGAATGGCGAGGCATGTCCCCCCCCTCTCTCTGCTGTTGCGTGTCAGAGTACTATATACTTCTCCAGTACAAGGTCTATAGCCGAGGGACCATTCAGTTCACAGCTTATGCCGTTATTTTACTAGAGACTGTAATTTAACAGTAGAATGCAGTATTTTATGCAAAGCCACATGGAAATAGGCCACACCCAGGTTTTCCCTTCAAAGTTCGTCAGTTGATTGTTGTTGGCCATGCAGTGAAGAAGCCTTCTGTAATCTTTTAGCCAACAGTTTTTTGCCAAGCAAACTAACAAAACAACACAAAAGAACAAAAGAAGAAGCAGAAAGAAGACTGATAATCGAAGAAGAAAATCAGACTGATATTAAGGTAAGCAAGTTGCCTACAGTCTATATTTGTATGTTTTAAACATCTGCTAGCTGCTAGCAACATTGCTCAAGCTACACAACTTACTTTGCCAACGTTGGCAATCAGATCTATAATCACACCAACCTTTTAAACATCAATAGGTGAGCAAGATGATATCATGTCATATGTTTACATAATCTGCTCTGATATGTTAACATATATGTGAGTGAGGCACAGGAGGACCCACATTTGCACACCCAATGCTTCTTTTAAGTGTGTTCATCCTGCAGATGTCAAAGACATTTCCAAACATACAGAACATTTAAAGTGTATAATGTTTCCCAGGGCTTGGATGGGGATTTGACTCTTCATGTAATTCAGCTTCTTGCAACCCATTTAGGAGAAAGCCAAGATGGACTGCTGATTTTGGCTAATGTGAGTATTGATCAATTATTGTTCAATATTGTGATTGTACACATGCTACAACATTATTATTTTTGTTCTAATTTATTTTAACTTTTCAGTGGTCTAACAAAAGTGATGACGTCGAGAGAAATTTCATCCTACCAGCCAGTCCTCGACTCTGCTTGGTATGTATTTTTGTGTAAAAAATGCCCTTTGTGTAAAATGAGGCAATCATAGAACCTTCATGTGAAGATGCCATGCCTTAATTGTATTTTAAGTGAAGATACATCTTGCTCAACTGAAACTGAAATGAAAAGTAGAGAGAGTCTTCTGTTCCATAAGTATTTCCTGCCCTTATTGCAATCCAAGCAACTGCCATTTTTCATGTTTTTGAGAAATATTAAAATGGAATCAAATGAATGTGCATGATAGTAAATACTTCTGTAGTCTCAATCTAATTTCAAACTCTGTATTTACTATTTACAGGGAATGAGTCCATGACAAGCCAGTGGATTATCAGGGTTGAGGGGCACGTGATCTGTGAGGGCATTCGGGTCAGGAGTTGCTGCACTGTTTGCGGTGTTCTACATTTTCAACTTCAAGTACCAAGACGAGGCCTTCAGAACCCTGGAATTCATTCAAAGGTATCTATTGCTGGTGTAAACATCATAGGTAATCCAAGCTCAGATATATTGTATATCTCTGCTGCCGGGAGTAAACCTCATAACTCCAAAATATTAATTTTTCAGGAAATGGAAATTAAGAAAACCTTATATTTTTAAAACAAAGCAATACACCCTCATCAAAGTTGGTGTTGTAACTTTATATATTGTCAATTACTTCCATGAGAGGGGGAGAGGTGGTGGAGTTGGCTGCTTTAGCAGACATTTTGAGGGTCCAATGAAGTTAAGAGGTTTTGTCCAAAGCACTTTTTACTACTTTACATTGGTTCAATGTTTTCGAAACAACACACAGACGTTTTTTTTAAACATAAAAAATGGAGTTTTGAGGTTTCCTCCCAACAGCAGTGGTAATGGTAAAGATAAGGCCTCTTCAATGAATTTCAGGCTAACAAAGGCCCCGTAGCTGAGAGAGATGCAGGTACCCACGCACACTACAAAAACTTCATTGAATAATATTGTGTTTCAGATTAAACTTTTATAGGTAGATTCATAGACTGGTTTCACAGCACTATCATCAGTGTTGTGTAAAATGTTGTTTGTTTGCCTTTTTTTATACCAAACCTCTAATGCATATATCCAATCTACACACTGACAGTACAAAATGCCACAGTGTGATGCATTGTAAGCTTGTAGATCTGCTATTTTCTGTGAATGCTCCCACCTATAGTATTTTGGACAAATTATTTTCCTTATTCCTTTCCCATAGATGGTTCATCCGTATTCACCCTGAAAGAGGTACCAAGGCCACCACTGGAACGGTTGTCTCCAAGAAGACGGGGAAACTGTTGCAGAAGAAGCCAGTGAGCGTCAACCCACAAGTAGCCACACTGCTGAAAAAACTGGTTGATTTTGAGTGGGAATTCATTGGTAGGTCACAGATATACTGTAGCAGCACTGTAGCACATTACCAGTCTACTGATGTATGTTAATGTTAATGTAAATGTACCATTTTCAAAGCATACTTATTTACATGCACATTGAGGGTGGGTGCTGGGCCAATAGTCTAGTCTACTAGAGCTTTCACACAGGTTTCAGGCAAAGGATTTACCTTATTATTGCAACAACATTTCGATCAACATTTTTAACCCTAGTCCCCCAAATGTTTTATGTTTTTGAGAAATATTTTGTTCATCTATTAAAATGGAGACAAATGAATGTGCATGATAGTAAATACTTCTGTAGTCTCAATCTAATTTCAAACTTTGTATTTACTATTTAACAGGGAATGAGTCCATGACAAACAGCCAGTGGATGATCAGTGTTGAGGGGCACGTGATCTATGAGGGCATTCGGGTCAGGAGTTGCTGTTTTCGGTGTTTTCAACTTCAAGTACCAAGATGAGGCCTTCAGAACCCTGGAATTCATTCAAAGGTATCTATTGCTGGTGTAAACATCATAGGTAATCCCAGCTCAGATATATTGTATATCTCTGCTGCCGGGAGGAAACCTCATAACTCCAAAATGAAAAATATCCATTTTATAAATATTTAAAATATTATTTATCAATATACACCCAAATTGTGTACCTCCCCTACTGTGTACCACCCACACAAACAGCAGGTGAGTCTCATCACTCTTGAGGAGCTGGGAATTTGACATTCTAGAATATACAAGTATACCAGAATACACAAAAGCCTTTTTAAAACCAGATGAATGGCCCATTTAGATCTATAGGTTGGCACTTGTTACCTGACTGCAACATTGTCTGTAACTCTACACTACTGGTGTGCAACCTCTATTATATACCTCCTTTCAAAGTTTTTCATTTTGAACCTTTTTAAATGTAATTAGCAGCTACATTGTTTTGCTTAATATTTTTGTTGTTTGTTTTACAGGAACTCCTGATTGAGGAGCCACGCGATGCAAACCAAGCCAAGGCCTCTTCCTTTCTCCATCGCTTCCCAATTTCTCCCTTTCATGTTAAGTATTTGCACTTCAACTGTGATGCACTGCTGTTAAAATGATTTTATTGATGCTGCATATTAATATTGCGTATGACGCAGATGATGCTGTGACTGATACAATGCTTGTTCTTGATGCTGCTGTTATAATATTGCATTATAATGCAGATGCCGTTTTTGCCATGTCCTGTCATTCAGGATTTTAAATGACAGTTTGTTAATTGAAACAGTTTATCTTTTATTTATTTTGTTTTAACAGTTTATCTTTTATTTATTTTGTTTTTTGGGGGGGTGGGGGGATATTAATTGAGACTTTTTGCTCATTGTCTACCCATACATGAGTCTGTCATTTATTATTGATTGCATTTAAAATAATAGAAAAAGCCAAAAAAGTTTTAATGGAGACTATTGTTGAATAGCAGCTTTAATAATAAACCAACTGTGTTGAATATCTATACCTGTGTGTTTTGTATTAGTTGTATATCAAGAATTGAAATTTTATTACATTTTATTGAAAACATGCATACTGGAACATACTGTAAAATGACAGTAAAACCCATAGTTATACTGTATTTTTACTGCATTTGAAAATACTGTATGCTGTTAAATTACCATGAACCCACATTTAACACATTGATTGCTAGAGTTTTCTATTTGCTCAGGCTTGGTGGTGCTGAGCGATTAACATTGGGACTTCTGAACTTTTTCGGGGCCCACAGCGAGGGGCCTCTTATAGCGAGAATCACACCGCATAAATCAAAAGGAAGCCAAACTAGTCCACTTCAATTTAAAAAAAAAATTATGATTCTACCATCTTCCATTCTGGAGATATTGACCTTTTTCTAACACCTGCTTTTCGCAGCACGCTGCTCTTTTGAAAAAACAGCAGAGATATGGAAGGTTGAAGTTGACAGACATTGACAGACAGATATAAAAATGAACACAAATAATATCATATACATACTACACACTGAATGAAAGCCCTGAATGTCTACTTTTAGGAGGAAAACAAATACACATGGTCCCATGTATAGTTTGTCAGTAATTGGCTATTGAATGCAGCTTGCGCCCACCAGAGAGGATTTCAGAAAATGCATGGACCAGAAGAACTATTATTCACAAAATAAGGCCTGAGCAGTGCAATGATTGCACTGCTCACTTCACAGGGGTGTGATTTTCATTATTATTACAGTAGAAGTATTTTTCTTATGAAAGCAGAGAGTCTTCTGTTTCATACGGTATATAGTATGTACATTTCGCTATAGGCCTTATTTTGTGAATAATAGTTCTTCTGGTCCATGCATTTTCTGAAATCCTCTCTGGTGGGCGCAAGCTGCATTCAATAGCCAATTACTGACAAACTATATTTGTATATATTTGTATATTTGTTTTCCTCCTAAAAGTAGACATTCAGGGCTTTCATTCAGTGTGT
Source organism: Protomyctophum parallelum (assembly GCF_964188405.1). Classification (NCBI taxonomy): domain Eukaryota; kingdom Metazoa; phylum Chordata; class Actinopteri; order Myctophiformes; family Myctophidae; genus Protomyctophum; species Protomyctophum parallelum. The sequence goes on along the minus strand of NC_139705.1, from coordinate 51,423,356 downwards.
AGTATGTATATGATAATAATTTATTTATGTTTATATCTGCCTGTCAATCTCTGTGACTTTAAACCTTTATAACTCGCTATGATAACTTCATGAGGAAATGCTCACTTCACAGGGGTGTGATTTTTATTATTATTACAGTATTAGTTTTTTTCTTATGAAAGCAGAGGGTCTTCTGTTTCATACGGTATATAATATGTACATGTCGCTATAGGCCTTATTTTGTGAATAATAGTTGGACCTGAACAACTGCATTCAATATCCTACTGACAAACTGTACATGGGATCAATATTATGTATTTGTTTTCCTCCTAAAAGTAGACAATTAGGGCTTTCATTCAGTGTGTAGTATGTATATGACAATAATTTATTTATGTTTATTTTTATATCTGCCTTCAGAACGATAGTATAACGGTGAGATGCGTTACTGGATCGGTGAGTTTAGTGGTTGAGGTTGACATGTCTGGACATGTTTGAGGAAAGAAGCACAGGAGAGAGAGATGATCAAATAACTGGCTGCTTTGTTGGACAACGCTATCTTCACTTTGTTTGGGCAAAGAAGCAGAGATCAGCGATGGAAAAGAGTTTTATCCACGGCAGATAAGTAATGACGTATTATCGAGGGACCGCCATGATCAACTAACTGCCTGGGACCGAGGCTACGTTGTCACCAGCCAATGCAGCCATCGCTATCCGTTGTGTGATTGTAGCCTTTTTATTCATTATAATTGCAGTGATAAGACCTATATCACAGCCGGGCGTCTCTCTCGATACCGTGGATATAGCCTACATCCACAATCACACAACGGATAGCGATGATGGCTGCATTGGCTGACGAAGACGTAGGCAGTAAGTTGATCATGGCGGTCCTTCGATAATACGTCATTACTTATCTGCCGTGGATATAAAGCTCTTTTCCATCGCTGATCGTGCTTCTTGCCCAAACAAACAAAGTGAAGACGCGATGGCGATCCACACAACGGATAGCGATGGCTGGTGAAGACTGAAGACGTAGCCAGGCAGTTAGTTGATCATGGCGTGTGCCGTGTGCGTGTTGAAAACGTTATGAAATGGCGATCGTTGAAGATTATTCTTGGTTTATATACTGGCAGAGGGCAAATCGACACGACTGCGTTATATCTTTTTCCGAGAATGAGAGAGCGGTGCAAGGCGATTACAAGGCGCAGTGTGGCCTGGGGCCAGGGAACTCAAACTGCAATGCGATCCGGGCAGAAGAGACTCAGACTCCCCCCACAAAGATTCCTCGGGAGAAACCATGTAGAAACAGGAGGGGAGGGGGAATCGAGTGTATTCACAGACACTAGACTACTACTAGAGTATGGGTAACTCCATTTTAGATGCCCTGACATCTGCGTTGGTCTATGCCGTTGCCGTGCAGACCCATACGTGTAATGGAGGCATTGGAGGAGGGAGCGTCTTCGCCACAGACAGACCTCTTTTCAGGAGGGAGGGGCTTTTTACTCCCGGATCACATATTGGAGCTTCCTGGAGACGATCGCTGTTATTTTCCTCGGTGTCCTGGAGCATAGGACGTTGATGTACAGTAAGCAATAAAAAAACGTATAAAACGTATACATACGCTTCGCGCGTACGGCGTTCGATATTAATAAAGCGTATGGATACGTTTCCAGCATTTTTTGTGTTAATTTAAAGTTATATACTGTAATTGAAAAAATGGTATGCTGTTAAATTACCATGAACAGACATTTAATTTACAGCTATATACTGTAATTGAAAAAAAAGTATGCTGTTTAATTACCATGAACCCACATTTAATTTACAGTTATGTACTGTAATTGAAAAACGGTATGCTGTTAAATTACCATAGGCCTACATTTAATTTACAGTTATGTACTGTAATTGAAAAACGGTATGCTGTTAAATTACCATAGGCCTACATTTAATTTACAGTTATATACTGTAAATGAAAAAACTGTATATCTACTGTAAAATGAATTACAGTAGATGTACTGTAAAATAACAGTAAATTGCGGGCGTCAGTGCTGCCAGTAATTTACTGTAATAATACAGTGAAATCTCTTACAGTGTAGGTGTAATGTTAGAGACCACAGAAGACATGTAAATATGAAATAAATGCTTAAACATGTAGCTAGGTGTAATGTTAGAGGCCACAGAAGTGAACCTTTTCAAGCCTGTTTTCTCAACTCGCTGTTTCTCTGCAAGGCATTACTCTATAAGCCATATCTCCAAAATTGGTGGGTCAAACTGAACAACCAATGTCAATTTGAAGCTATGATTCCCTGCTTTCACATGAAATGAAAAAAAAAAAAAAAGAAAAAAGGCAGTCTCTCAGTCAAATTTGGTCACCCGCCACTGCATTTACATTAGGATGCATAATAAATATACTCTGTGATAAGAGACTGCTGTCTGCTGGCGGCGACATGCACATGAATCCAGCTCACTGCCAAAACCAGGCAGCCAATCACACAGAGGGACACATGTTGACAAAACAGCGTCCATATGATATGCAGACTGGAGCCAGCAGACATGAGGACAAATGGATGTACAGTACAGTACAGTACAGTACAGTACAGTACAGTACAGTACAGTACAGTACAGTACAGTACAGTACAGTAGTTTTATGCTGGGTTGCATGCTGAAAATAGCAGAAATAAAACAGCAGATATACAATCTCACAAGGCGTCGCGCTGCGACGCGTTGTGAGATTGTATATCTGCTATTTTCAGCATGCAACCAAAGTGTAAAATATGTCGTTACAACGACATCAAGGCCTGTCAAAACACATTTTAGTCGACTAAATCGTATGACATTTAGTCGACTAAAACTAGACTAAACACTAGAACATTCCAGGTGACTAAAATGTGACTAAAACTAAGTGAAAACTATTCAAGAGACTATGACTAAAACAAAAATAGAAATTTGCTGCCAAAAACAACACTGGTACAGTACAGTACAGTACAGTACAGTACAGTACAGTACAGTACAGTACAGTACAGTACAGTACAGTACAGTACAGTACGCAACTGGCTCTACAGCAAGCTATCATGTCTGGGCCATATGCCTCCTGCAGACTTCACAAGATGCTTCATATAAACAGCCTCTGTTGACACGGAGGCCGATAAACAGCACTGTAGCCAGTTGGAGTTCTTCAGTTGTAAATAAATATGAATGTACAATGTATTATTAATAAGAATGAAATATACAGTATGGTTGAGAAAACAAGGACACCCACATACTGTCTGTCCCTTATTGCTCTGTAGAGATTAAACAGGGAACGTGTGTATTACTGTACGTGGCAATATAACAACATAACTGTCACGAAGATCGGCCCAGTATTTCCACTTCCATCTTTTATGCATTAAAAATGTATGACTGCCGCAGAGAAAGACGGCTCATCTCCGTCGCTTTCGTCTGGCAGTGGCCAGGTGATTAGATCGCTGGGACACGATAATGAAACCAGGCAAGGTAGAGCATCTTACCGAGCATTTTGGCCTGACATGTCTTCTAAATCCTGACAGTTTTCTGAAATAGCTACAGTATGTTTCTATATCAGTGGTTCTCAATATTTCATGTCAAGGACCACAAAAATGGTATGTAATTGGCCCCCTGAGCCCCAAATGTTGTTCCAGAGACCCCCCCCCCCCCTCACCCCAGAAGCAAAGATTTGAGTGAAAAACGTTCGCTCTGAAAGAATATATACAATTCAAAGATTTGCGCCACATTTTCACGACTTAAAAAAAATAGCAGACCTACAAGCCCCCCCCCCCCCCCCCCCCCCCATGAGAGAAGATATTTACGGCTCTAGCAGTGATTCTCAACCCGTTTAATTTCAAGGACCCCCCCCAGTTTTTACATGCTTTTAGGCTACGGACGGACCCCCATTAAATGGCATTTCTATCTCTGGGACCCCCAATTTATTATTGTAAAATCAATGTTAATTTAACTAACTGAGAGTGTACAAATTACATTACATTCGTACACTCTCAGAGTTACAGACCCATAAGGGTCCATTTGGTTCCAAACTATATCATTTAGCTGGGGGACCCCCTGGAACTCTCTCAAGGACCCCTGGGGGTCCCCGGACCCCAACTTTGGGAACCCATGCTGTAAAGGACCGATAAAGCCACTCAGAATATTGTTTATCAGCACAGACAATCATAAATAATAATTCTCGGTTTGGTTTGTTTTGGTTCCATGATCATTGCTTATTGTTTATCGTTCTCAATTCCAGTCCTGCTATACTATACTGAATATAAATACACGTATATCAATATACTATACTGAACATGTTCTGTATGTTATTTCACTCTTTGTTTTCTCCTAAAAACCTTATGTGAGCATGACCAATGTGTGTGACTTTGGATGCTGATCTATAGCTTCCAGAAGCACACTTTTATCCCACGGTTTTGTAACCCATTAGCCGCTGATCTGAAAATATGATTTTTTCCAGGGGACCCCCCCCCCCCCCCCCCCCAGAAGCAATTAAAGATTTAAGTTAAAAAGCACTACTTTGAAAGAGAATATATATTCAAAGATTTGCGACACGTTTTCACGATTTTCCATAAATAGCAGATCTACAAGCTATAGAAATGTTTTGCCATTATTATTTGGGGGCCCACTTGTCA
>NC_139705.1:51379072-51414072 GCF_964188405.1 Protomyctophum parallelum | reverse complement strand
TTGTATGAGCACCACTGACATAGAAACAGGTCCAAATTGTATGAGCACCACTGACATAGAAACAGGTCTACATTGTATGAGCACCACTGACATAGAAACAGGTCTACATTGTATGAACACCACTGACATAGAAACAGGTCTACATTGTATGAGCACCACTGACATAGAAACAGGTCTACATTGTATGAGCACCACTGACATAGAAACAGGTCTAAATTGTATGAGCACCACTGACATAGAAACAGGTCTACATTGTATGAGCACCACTGACATAGAAACAGGTCTACATTGTATGAACACCACTGACATAGAAACAGGTCTACATTGTATGAGCACCACTGACATAGAAACAGGTCTACATTGTATGAGCACCACTGACATAGAAACAGGTCTAAATGGTATGAGCACCACTGACATAGAAACAGGTCTAAATTGTATGAGCACCACTGACATAGAAACAGGTCTAAATTGTATGAGCACCACTGACATAGAAACAGGTCTAAATTGTATGAGCACCACTGACATAGAAACAGGTCTAAATTGTATGAGCACCACTGACATAGAAACAGGTCTAAATTGTATGAGCACCACTGACATAGAAACAGGTCTAAATTGTATGAGCACCACTGACATAGAAACAGGTCTAAATTGTATGAGCACCACTGACATAGAAACAGGTCTAAATTGTATGAGCACCACTGACATAGAAACAGGTCTAAATGGTATGAGCACCACTGACATAGAAACAGGTCTAAATTGTATGAGCACCACTGACATAGAAACAGGTCTAAATTGTATGAGCACCACTGACATAGAAACAGGTCCAAATTGTATGAGCACCACTGACATAGAAACAGGTCTAAATGGGGTAAAGGTGTCCTACATGTTGCCCTATATAGAATGTATACAATATATATTTATAGTTTATAGTTTATATATGGAGAGAGGATTAGAGGCACCTGTTGCAGACAGACTGACAGTAAGAGACCCCCCCCCCGGCCCCCCCTCCCCCCGGAACCCCCCCCCCCCCCTGCTCCTTAGACTGAGGGTCTCCTCTCTCCTCATACCAGCCCCTTACACACACACACACCCACACACACACACACACACGCACGTGTCTATGTGTGTGCGCATGCATGACAAATCTCATATATCAATTCAATTCAATTCAATTCAAAGGGCTTTATTGGCATGAGAAAACATACGTTTACATTGCCAAAGCAGAAAGAACAGTACAACAATACAGCAATACAATCAAAACAAAAACAAAAATTATGTACTTTGTCAGATTCTTCAATAGATCAACTTCTATGTTCAAGATCACTCGATGCAGGTATAGTGCAGGCATATACACAATGATTAGTCTTTACGGTGGTTGTGTTCCATTTGATATCCTTCTCCTATCACAGCAACTCACAAATCTTGCTGCTGTGTTTGCACATTGTTGTACTTCGCCCAGCAGATATGGGAGTTTTTTGTCATTGGTCATGTTTTCAAAATCTCCGTGTGTGGTTGTAATCTGTGGGAAGTATGTGTCTCTGATGTCTTGGTACAATGGACAGATGGTTAGGAAGTGTAGCTCGGTTTCCACTTCATTTAGTGTGCAGTGGGTGCATAGTCTGTCTTCTCTCGGGATACAGGTCTGCCTATGACGGCCTTTCTCGATCGCGAGACTGTGCTCACTGAGTCTGTACCTAGTTAAGATTTTTCTTTGTTTTGGGTCGGTCACAGTGCTCAGGTATTCTGCCACTGTGTATTCTCTGTTTAGGGCCAGATAGCATTCTAGTTTACTCTGCTTTTGTGTTGCCACTTTCCAGTGTGTCAGATAGTTTTCCTTTTGCTGTTTTATAATTTGGTTTAGTCCAATGGGTTTTCTATCTCGTGGCTCTGTTTGTGTTTGTGCCCGGAGTTCCAGGGCCAGCTGGCTGAGGGGGCATCTCTCTAGAGTTTCACTGTGTGTGAGTGCCTTGTTATGGAGTGCATCTAGGTCACTTTCTTTTAGGTGGTTGTAGAACTTAAGTGCTCTCTTTTTTATTTTGATTATGAGTGGGTATCGTCCTAATTCTGCCCTGCATGCATTATTTGGTGTTTTTCGCTGGGTACGGAGAATGGATTTGCAGAATTCTGTGTGTAGGGTCTCGGTTTGGTGTTTATCCCATTTTTCAAGGTCATGGTTTGCTAATGGTCCCCAGATCTCGCAACCATAGAGGGAAATTGGTTCTATCACAGAGTCCAGTATTTTAAGCCATGTTTTAATTGGGATGTCTATTTTGATGTTTCTTTTGATGGCATAGAATGCCCTTCTTGCCTTGTCTCTCAGGTCCTTTACAGCTTGGTTGTAGTTCCCTGTGCTGCTGATGTTTAGGCCAAGGTAGGTATAGTTTTTAGTTTGTTCTAGTGGGATTGTATTTAGGAAAAATTGGTGGTTTTGGCGGCTGGGCCTTTTTTGAAATATCATGATTTTAGTCTTGGTTAGGTTCACTGTCAGGGCCCATGTCTGGGAGAATTTGTCTAGGAGATCGAGTTGCTGCTGTAGTCCTTCCTTGGTTGGGGACAGCAGCAGCAGGTCATCTGCGTAAAGTAAGCATTTGATTTCTGTGTTTGCCAAGAGGATGCCTGGAGCTGTAGATTGTTCTAGCGTTTTTGCTAATTCGTTGATATATATGTTGAAGAGTGTTGGACTCAGGCTGCATCCCTGTCTAACTCCACGGCTTTGGGGGAAAAAGTCTGTGTGCTTTTCGCCTATTTTGACTGCGCATTTGTTGTTAGTGTACATTGATTTTATGATGTCATAGGTTTTCCCCCCAATGCCACTTTCCAACAGTTTGTACATCAGACCCTCATGCCAAATTGAATCGAATGCTTTTTTGAAGTCGACAAAGCAGGAGAATAATTTGCTTTTGTTTTTGTTTATTTGGTTGTCAATTAGGGTGTTGAGAGTGTAAATGTGGTCTGTTGTGCGATATTTTGGTAGAAAGCCAATTTGTGATTTGCTCAGGACATTGCTTTCTGTCAGGAAATTTAGAATTCTGTGGTTGAGGATCATGCAGAGTATCTTTCCGAGGTTGCTGTTTACACAAATCCCGCGGTAGTTATTTGGGTCATATTTGTCTCCACTTTTGTGGAGTGGCGTTATCAGCCCTTGATTCCATGTGCTGGGGAAAATCCCAGAGCTGAGCACGATATTTAGGAGTTTTAATATGGCCAGTTGGAATTTGAGGTCGGTGAATTTTATCATTTCATTTAGAATTCCGTCTGCCCCACAGGCCTTCTTTGTTTTAAGTGTTTTTATTTTGTCTTGTAGTTCTTTTAGGTTGATTTGGGAATCTAGTGGATTCTGGTAGTCTTTTATGGCTGACTCTAGGTTTTGTAGTTTATCTTTTATTTGTTTTTGTTCTTTGTTCTTCTCGATTGGGCCAAAGAGGCTAGAAAAATGGTTTACCCATATATCTCCATTTTGGATGGGTAGTTCGTCCTGTTTTAGCTTATTAAGTCTGTTCCAGTTTTCCCAGAAGCTGTTTGTCTGTATGGAATCCTCAATATCTTGCAGTTGGTTTCTAACGTGTTGGTCTCTTTTTTCTCTTACTGTGTTCTTGTATTGTTTCAGTGTTTCCCCATATTGGAGACGTGTGTTGTGGTTGTCTGGGTCTCTGTGTTTTTGGTTTGATAGTTTCCTTAATTTTTTCCTGAGATTCTTGCAGTCATTATCGTACCATTTGTCATTCTCAATTTTTTTTCTGGCTTTCTTGTTTGATACTTTTAGGTTTGCTAGTGAGGCTGTAATTTCGAATATATAATTGAGGCCTTCTACTGCCCTGTTTACACTTTCACTGTTTTCTTCAAAGGTTTTTTCTAGGAACTGGTCCAGTTGTGATTGGACTTGTTTTTGTCTAATAGCATTTTGGAAGGCTTCTGCGCTGTGTTCCTTCCATTTGTAGCGTTTTCTTATATTGTGTAGTTTGTTTGGCGTTTGTTCTTTGTGTCTGTGTGTTGATCTGTTTAGATAGGCCGTGGTTCTGTTGTGGTCCGACAGGGGTGTTTGCGGGCTGACTGTGAAAGCTCTGAGAGATGCCAGGTTCATGTCAGTGATGAAGTAATCTACCGTGCTGTTTCCCAGGGATGAGCTGCATGTATATCTACCGAAGGAGTCCCCTCGGAGTCTACCGTTAACGATGTACAGACCCAGTGAGCGACAGAGTTGTAGTAGTTGTGACCCATGTTTGTTTGTTGTTTTGTCGTGGTTGAATCTCGGGGGACATGTTGGGGAGCTAATGTTTTCCCCTCCTGGTAAGTGTTTGTTTCCCTGTGTATTGAGGGTGTCAGGCCCATGTCCTGTTCTGGCATTTAGGTCTCCACAAACTACAATGTGACCTTGTGCCTGGAAACGGCTGATATCCTCTTCTAATGTGGGGAAAAAGTCCTCCGTAAAGTAAGGGGATTCAATTGGGGGGATGTAGGTAGCACACAGGTATACATTCTTTTCGGTTGTGGTAAGTTCCTTGTTTATTTCTAGCCAGATGGAAGAAGTTCCAGTTTTGACTAGCTTAATGGAGTGGATTAGTTCAGATTTGTACCATATTAGCATACCTCCAGAGTCCCCTCCCTATCAAGGTCTACAGTACATGTATTGCTTGTTCATGCATGTTCACATAACAACACTCCACACACACACACACACACACACACACACACACACACACACACACACACACACACACACACAGAGGTCCCTGGAGGCTGCCGGAGGGAGGAGGAATGAACCCACCTCAGGATGTCCAGTGGAATGTGTGACGCCATGTTGGTGAAGGTTTATTTCCTACTGTTATCTATACTGTTACTGTACCTCCCACACGTCACATCACATCACATCAGCAGCAAAGCATTCACTCACACCGACACGCAAGTCTATACCACGCAGCAGTACAGGGGTTGGTTGACTGACTGACTGACAGGTCTACCTCACAGTACAGGGACTGACTGACTGACTGACTGACTGGTCTACCTCACAGTACAGGGACTGACTGACTGACTGACTGACTGACTGACTGACTGGCAGGTCTACCTCACAGTACAGAGGCTGGTTGACTGACTGACTGACTGGTCTACCTCACAGTACAGGGACTGACTGACTGACTGACTGACTGACTGACTGGTCTACCTCACAGTACAGGGGCTGACTGACTGACTGACTGGCAGGTCTACCTCACAGTACAGGGGCTGACTGACTGACTGACTGACTGGTCTACCTCACAGTACAGGGGCTGACTGACTGACTGACTGACTGGTCTACCTCACAGTACAGGGGCTGACTGACAGGTCCACCTCACAGTACAGGGGCTGGTTGACTGACTGACAGGTCTACCTCACAGTACAGGGGCTGGTTGACTGACTGACAGGTCTACCTCACAGTACAGGGGCTGGTTGACTGACTGACAGGTCTACCTCACAGTACAGGGGCTGGTTGACTGACTGACAGGTCTACCTCACAGTACAGGGGCTGGTTGACTGACTGACAGGTCTACCTCACAGTACAGGGGCTGGTTGACTGACTGACAGGTCTACCTCACAGTACAGGGGCTGGTTGACTGACTGACAGGTCTACCTCACAGTACAGGGGCTGGTTGACTGACTGACAGGTCTACCTCACAGTACAGAGGCTGGTTGACTGACTGACTGACTGGTCTACCTCACAGTACAGGGACTGACTGACTGACTGACTGACTGACTGACTGACTGGCAGGTCTACCTCACAGTACAGAGGCTGGTTGACTGACTGACTGACTGGTCTACCTCACAGTACAGGGACTGGTTGACTGACTGACTGACAGGTCTACCTCACAGTACAGGGGCTGACTGACTGACTGACTGACTGACTGACTGGTCTACCTCACAGTACAGGGGCTGGTTGACTGACTGACTGACAGGTCTACCTCACAGTACAGGGGCTGACTGACTGACTGACTGACTGACTGACTGGTCTACCTCACAGTACAGGGGCTGACTGACTGACTGACTGACTGACTGACTGACTGGTCTACCTCACAGTACAGGGGCTGGCTGACTGACTGACTGGTCTACCTCACAGTACAGGGGCTGGTTGACTGACTGACTGACAGGTCTACCTCACAGTACAGGGGCTGACTGACTGACTGACTGACTGACTGACTGGTCTACCTCACAGTACAGGGGCTGACTGACTGACTGACTGACTGACTGACTGACAGGTCTACCTCACAGTACAGGGGCTGGTTGACTGACTGACTGGTCTACCACGCTGCCCTTTTACCCGTCTGACCAGCTCATTTGTGCTTTCTGCACCAGCATCTTTCTTTAGTACGTCCACGTAGGTTACAGTATAGGTGTGGGACGTCCTCTCCATCGATGCCCGTGTGTTGGTTCCTGCACAGTACACGTTTCTTTGGCCAGGAGTTCTTGGTGTCGGTCGGTGGCAGTGGCCAATTGTTGAGCAATTGTTGTTTTTTCTCCATAGTCTCCTGAACTTGAACACAGCATTTCGCGCTGCGACGCGTTGAGAGCTTATAGATCTGCTATTTTCGCTACTTTAGTCCAAAAGTGCCCTCTTACAGGATGTCAGCACCTGCCTCTCTAACACTGTCTGCACGTGCCTGCAGGCAGTGGTGAAGAAAGTACTAGTAAAAGTAAAAATACCGCAATGTAGATGTACTCCATGTGGATGTACTCCACTACTAGACTATTGAGTCATGTTCTTCTCTTGCTGCTGAACCATATGACGGAAACAGAAAACATTGTCTGCAGGTCTGAGATTATTTTTAAGTAGTACCACACTGGCATCTATTCCTATAGCTTCAGCCTTACATAAACATTCCTTTCCACCATTTTCTCTGCTATCATTAACGCATTATTGAACGAATAATTAGTGGACGCACTCTGAGCCCCTCACCAATTTTTCTTTTCCCACCGGAAAAATATACTTTTAGTTACTCCACTGCGCCCTCTAAATCTACTAGATTTCCTTATTAGTTTGGCTTCCGGGATTTGACTGACCTGTAAGTCAGTGACCTCCCATCCTGTCTCTCTGCAGGAAGTGATAAAGTCTCCACTCTGTCCAGGCCAGGATGGATGGATAGGACCCTGCATTAAAGATAGCTTAGTTTTGCATTCTAAAGACTCCAGGATGGATGGATAGGACCCTGCATTAAAGATAGCTTAGTTTTGCATTCTAAAGACTCCAGGATGGATAGTAGGACGCTGCATTAAAGATAGCTTAGTTTTGCATTCTAAAGACTCCAGGATGGATGGATAGGACCCTGCATTAAAGATAGCTTAGTTTTGCTTTCTAAAGACTCCAGGATGGATGGATAGGACGCTGCATTAAAGATAGCTTAGTTTTGCATTCTAAAGACTCCAGGATGGATGGATAGGACCCTGCATTAAAGATAGCTTAGTTTTCCATTCTAAAGACTCCAGGATGGATAGTAGGACACTGCATTAAAGATAGCTTTGTTTTCCATTCTAAAGTCTCCATGATGTTAAGTGTAGACTGGCACTTTGCACTTAGCCTCGCGTAGCCAGACAACTATTCCATAATCTCTGAATGCTATATAAGAGTCTGGAACTACAGCTCCTGAATGCTATATAAGAGTCTGGAACTACAGCTCCTGAATGCTGTATAAGAGTCTGGAACTACAGCTCCTGAATGCTATATAAGAGTCTGGAACTACAGCTCCTGAAAACCGAGTAAGGAAGCTGCCATTTCCTTTCACGAAAATATATATTTTAAAAGGCGATGCGCTTTCTTGCTGGCCCTGCGTTTCCCTGGTCGTACGGGGGTCCTTTCTTGCTGGCCCTGTGTTTCCCTGGTCGTACGGGGGTCCTTGACATGACACGGAAAGGTTTGAGAACCACTTTTAAAGTGAATTTATTTTCCCCCTCTCTCTCTCTCTCTCTCTCTCTCTCTCTCTCTCTCTCCCACAGCCTTGGCGTGGTGCGCCATAGCCCTGGAGCCCGACGCCGCCCACGGCTGTACGCACGGCAGCTGTTACCCCGCCACGGGAGACCTTCTGGTGGGCCGCGAGAAGAAGCTGAAGGCCTCGTCCACCTGCGGAGCCAGGAAGAGAGAGCCCTACTGCATCGTCAGCCATCTGCAGGTAGGAAGAGAGAACCCTACTGCATCGTCAGCCATCTGCAGGTCAGTCAGTCAATCAGTCAGTCAGTCAGTCAGTCAGCCATCTGCAGGTCAGTCAGTCAGTCAGTCAGTCAGTCAGTCAGTCAGCCATCTGCAGGTCAGTCAGTCAGTCAGTCAGTCAGTCAGTCAGTCAGTCAGTCAGTCAGTCAGTCAGTCAGTCAGTCAGTCAGTCAGTCAGTCAGTCAGTCAGCCATCTGCAGGTCAGTCAGTCAGTCAGTCAGTCAGTCAGTCAGTCAGTCAGTCAGTCAGTCAGTCAGTCAGTCAGTCATCTGCAGGTCAGTCAGTCAGTCAGTCAGTCAGTCAGTCAGTCAGTCAGTCAGTCAGTCAGTCAGCCATCTGCAGGTCAGTCAGTCAGTCAGTCAGTCAGTCAGTCAGTCAGTCAGTCAGTCAGTCAGTCAGTCAGTCAGTCAGTCAGTCAGTCATCTGCAGGTCAGTCAGTCAGTCAGTCAGTCAGTCAGTCAGTCAGTCAGTCAGTCAGTCAGTCAGTCAGTCAGTCAGTCAGTCAGTCAGTGCACCTTGACACCTGTTCTCACTTTGATGTAACCTTGTGGTTAGAGTGTCCGCCCTGAAACTGGGAGGTTGGGGGTTCGATCCCCGGCCGGGTCATACCAAAGACTCAAAAAATGGGACCCAATGCCTCCCTGTTTGGGTCCCCATTACACACTATATATGCCATGCGCTACGAGCTTGTAGATCTGCTATTTTAGAAAAATCGAAGAACGACTGACATAGAAACATGGCTTTTTCAGAAAACTGTCTGGATGGGTTAACCCATTCTGACCGGGCACCCATTTTGGTGTTGGCATCATGTTGTGGTTTAGCTATTGAAAAATAGCAGATCTACAAGCTCATATCGCGCCACCGAGTGGCGCGATACGAGCTTGTAGGTCTGCTATTTTTTTTAAAATCGAAGACACTTTTAGAATCTGATCTCAGGTCAGAATGGGTTAATAATGAAACTGTCAGGATGTAATAGACATTTTTAGAATCTGATCTCAGGTCAGAATGGGTTAAGACCAAATGGTGCTACGGTACGTGCGTGCTAAGGGCTAAGGTGGAGTCTGAAGAGGGGAGTCTTCAGAGTAGACTACGGGGGAAGATTGGGAGTGCGTCATGTGGTTCCGTTTGCATTGGGGAGTTCATTGCACATGGATGTTTTAGGGAAGGTTCTGACAGATTGAGCAGGAGCCGTTGGTACGAGAGTTGTCCAGGATGTTTTAGGGAAGGTTCTGACAGCTTGAGCAGGAGCCGTTGGGTACGAGAGTTGTCCAGGATGTTTTAGGGAAGGTTCTGACAGCTTGAGCGGGAGGCGTTGCGTTGGTACAAGAGTTATCCCAGATGTTTTAACCCATTTTGGGGCGTGAACCCCTTATGGTGTTTTAAGCATTATGTCATGCTTCAGCTGTTGAAAAATAGCAGATATAGCGCTATGAACTTGTAGGGTCTACTATTTTTTTTTTAATGGTGAAAATGTGGCGCACATCTTTGAATATATTATATTCTTTCAGAGTGAACGTTTTTAACTCAAATCTTTGCTTCTGGGAGGATGTCTCTGGAACAACATATTTACAGATGGGGGTCGGCGGCCAAATACATACAATTATTGGGGTTCTTGACATGAAATATTGATACAGAAACATGAGGTATTATTATTATAAATATTGAGAACCACTGCCAGAAACATGAGGTATTCCAGAAAACTGTCAGGATTTATGATGATGATGATGATGTTCATTGACTATACCTACGCTGTGGAATGATTTCCCACTCTGCTTGAGAAACGCTGTTTCTGTTGGCATCTTTAAGAAAGCTACTGAAAACGCATTTGTACCGCAAACATTTTGGCTCGCTCCAGTGATTTCTATGTACTGTTCTATCTTATCTATTTCTAGGTGCTGTCTTTGCTGCTCTGCTGTTTCTTATTTCATTGTTGGTTTATTTTTTGATTGAGATATTCTTGTTTTATTCCTTTTATTTTATTGTACAGCACCTTGTAACAACTGTTTTGAAAGGTGCTCTATGAATAAAATGACCTTACCTTACCTTACCTTACCTTTCTTCACTGAGGAAAACTGAATAAAAACTAAATAAAAACTATATGATGACATATACACCCTTAACCCATTCTGACCGGGCACCCATTTTGGTGTTGGCATCATGTCGTGCTTTAGCTATTGAAAAATAGCAGACCTACAAGCTCATATCGCGCCACCGAGTGGCGCGATACGAGCTTGTAGGTCTGCTATTTTTGAAAAAAATCGAAGAACGACTGACATTTTTAGAATCTGATCTCAGGTCAGAATGGGTTCATCAGACCAGTGTGTTGTCCAGTGGAAACCTCGTATGAATCTGATCTCAGGTCAGAATGGGGTTAATTCTCCTTCCTTCCTTCCGGCTCTCAGGATGAGAAGAAGTGCTTCCAGTGTGACTCGCGGCGTGCGTACGACCCCGTCTACAACACCATCAGCCACCGCGTCGACAACGTGATCACCACCTTCAAGCCCCACCGCAAGAAGTCCTGGTGGCAGTCAGAGAACGGTGAGTTAAACCGCAAGAAGTCCTGGTGGCAGTCAGAGAACGGTGAGTTAAACCACAAGAAGTTCTGGTGGCAGTCAGAGAACGGTGAGTTAAACCGCAAGAAGTCCTGGTGGCAGTCAGAGAACGGTGAGTTAAACCACAAGAAGTCCTGGTGGCAGTCAGAGAACGGTGAGTTAAACCGCAAGAAGTCCTGGTGGCAGTCAGAGAACGGTGAGTTAAACCGCAAGAAGTCCTGGTGGCAGTCAGAGAACGGTGAGTTAAACCGCAAGAAGTCCTGGTGGCAGTCAGAGAACGGTGAGTTAAACCGCAAGAAGTCCTGGTGGCAGTCAGAGAACGGTGAGTTAAACCACAAGAAGTCCTGGTGGCAGTCAGAGAACGGTGAGTTAAACCGCAAGAAGTCCTGGTGGCAGTCAGAGAACGGTGAGTTAAACAACAAGAAGTCCTGGTGGCAGTCAGAGAACGGTGAGTTAAACCACAAGAAGTCCTGGTGGCAGTCAGAGAACGGTGAGTTAAACCGCAAGAAGTCCTGGTGGCAGTCAGAGAACGGTGAGTTAAACCACAAGAAGTCCTGGTGGCAGTCAGAGAACGGTGAGTTAAACCACAAGAAGTCCTGGTGGCAGTCAGAGAACGGTGAGTTAAACAACAAGAAGTCCTGGTGGCAGTCAGAGAACGGTGAGTTAAACCACAAGAAGTCCTGGTGGCAGTCAGGGAACGGTGAGTTAAACCACAAGAAGTCCTGGTGGCAGTCAGAGAACGGTGAGTTAAACCGCAAGAAGTCCTGGTGGCAGTCAGAGAACGGTGAGTTAAACCACAAGAAGTCCTGGTGGCAGTCAGAGAACGGTGAGTTCGTTTTTAGTCACAGTCTCTTGAACGGATTACATTTGGTTTTAAGTCGCCCGGAATGTTTTAGTGTTTTATTCTGGTTTCAGTCGACTACATTTCAAGAGATTTTCGTCGACTAAATCTACAGTTGATTTAGTCGACAGTTTTCACCCATTTAGATCTGAGGACGATTCTAAAATAATGTCTTCTAAATCCCCAAACCCATGTTTCTATATACAGTACTGTATGTCTGTGGTGCTCAACCTTTTTCATGTCAAGGACCCCCAGAATTATCTGTATTTGGCTGCGGACCCCCATCTGAAAATATGTAGTTCCAGGGAACTACACATCCCAGTAGTACCCTATACTGTATAGCTGTCCTCTATGCACTGCAACCACATGCAGGCTGGAATATGTAGTTCTATATGTAGTCCTCCATGCACTGCAACCACATGCAGGCTGGAATATGTAGTTATATATGTAGTCCTCCATGCACTGCAACCACATGCAGGCTGGAATATGTAGTTCTATATGTAGTAGTCCTCCATGCACTGCAACCACATGCAGGCTGGAATATGTAGTTCTATATGTAGTAGTCCTCCATGCACTGCAACCACATGCAGGCTGGAATATGTAGTTCTATATGTAGTAGTCCTCCATGCACTGCAACCACATGCAGGCTGGAATATGTAGTTCTATATGTAGTAGTCCTCCATGCACTGCAACCACATGCAGGCTGGAATATGTAGTTCTATATGTAGTAGTCCTCCATGCACTGCAACCACATGCAGGCTGGAATATGTAGTTCTATATGTAGTAGTCCTCCATGCACTGCAACCACATGCAGGCTGGAAGCCACTACGGTTGGCTACTGGTCTGGACAGCCTGCAATCATGGAGTGTGTGGTGCACACGCATACTACCCATGCACACAAGCACACACATGCACACACACACATGCACACACACATACACGCGTGCGCGCGCATATAATGGTAAGCCACTGCATGTCTTCTGACCAGCTACAGCTGTGGATGGTCTTAATAACAGAGTAGGCATTACCCTGGCAGAGAGAGAGAGAGAGAGAGAGAGAGAGAGAGAGATAAGACATTGAAAGAGAAGCGGTTGCATGTGTAAAAACTGAGGGGAAAGAGGAGAGACATACAGTAATAGCCAAAACGGGAAATATGGAAATCATAAAGTAGGTTTTGAAAGCACGGGGATGATGTGCAACTAGAAAAAGTGCCACAGGTCTCCCTCCACCAGGGCAGGTCAGGTTGTGGCCTCATGGTGGCGCTATAATAGACAGGTCTCCCTCCACCAGGGTAGGTCAGGTTGTGGCCTCATGGTGGCGCTATAATAGACAGGTCTCCCTCCACCAGGGCAGGTCAGGTTGTGGCCTCATGGTGGCGCTATAATAGACAGGTCTCCCTCCACCAGGGCAGGTCAGGTTGTGGCCTCATGGTGGCGCTATAATAGACAGGTCTCCCTCCACCAGGGCAGGTCAGGTTGTGGCCTCATGGTGGCGCTATAATAGACAGGTCTCCCTCCACCAGGGCAGGTTGAGGCCTCATGGTGGCGCTATAATAGACAGGTCTCCCTCCACCAGGGCAGGTCAGGTTGAGGCCTCATGGTGGCGCTATAACAGACAGGTCTCCCTCCACCAGGGCAGGTCAGGTTGTGGCCTCATGGTGGCGCTATAATAGACAGGTCTCCCTCCACCAGGGCAGGTCAGGTTGTGGCCTCATGGTGGCGCTATAATAGACAGGTCTCCCTCCACCAGGGCAGGTCAGGTTGTGGCCTCATGGTGGCGCTATAATAGGACAGGTCTCCACCAGGGCAGGTCAGGTTGTGGCCTCATGGTGGCGCTATAATAGACAGGTCTCCCTCCACCAGGGCAGGTCAGGTTGTGGCCTCATGGTGGCGCTATAATAGACAGGTCTCCCTCCACCAGGGCAGGTCAGGTTGTGGCCTCATGGTGGCGCTCTAATAGACAGGTCTCCCTCCACCAGGGCAGGTCAGGTTGTGGCCTCATGGTGGCGCTCTAATAGAGCGTCGCAGTCCCGCCCCCTTTCAGGACGACGCCAGGCCCAGGAAATGAATCCCAATGCATTTTTCCCATAGGCATTTCAAAAAAGGATTTATTTAAAGACCTTTTAACCCATTCTGACCGGGCACCCATTTTGGTGTCAGTATCATGTTATGCTTTAGCTATTGAAAAATAGCAGATCTACAAGCTCATATCGCGCCACCGAGTGGCTGCTGTGGTGGTCGGACACGAGATCTACTGCTTCGGAGGAGACAGAAACATGAGGAGAAGAGATCACATTGGAGTAGACGTCTTCAACACAGTGTCTTTATGCTGGAGGAAGGTGACCCCTGGAACAGGAGAACGTCACCTTGAGGTTCCTTCCCGGCGTCAGGACCACACAGCTGTGCAAATAGAATATACTGTCTATCTCTGGGGAGGGTATAATTACGACACAAGGGAGTACAGTAAGATTCATGCATTTGATGTCGACGCCCACATATGGTTCAAACCACTGCAGGTTTCTGGGAATGTTCCAAAGGGGAGGTACGACCACTCAGCCTGTGTCTTGGGGAAGGCCATGTTTATTTATGGAGGAGACACCCAGACTGGACGTACTAATGACATCTACAAGTTGGACACTCTCCCCATGCCTTCGGCCTGGTGGAGACAATTACAGTAGGGAGAGAGAGAGAGAGAGAGAGAGAGAGAGAGAGCTGTGATTGATGCTGTGGCACTTTGCATTCACTGACAGAACAAGTTACAGCTGTCACTGTCTCCTGAGAGTAGGATACCTTGATTTGATCCATTCATGACATAGAAGATGGTTGCATTATAGACCACCCACACACACACACACACACACACACACACACACACAGTCACACACACACACACACACACACACACACACACACACACACACGCACACACACACACACACACACACACAGTCACACACACACACACACGCGCACACACACACACACACACACACACACACACACACACACACACACAGGCTTATGTTCAATGTATCGCTCTGTATCAAGAATAGAAGGGGGACAAACAATAAAGAGCTTGGAGGAAACAGGAAATATGGTGACTATTAATACCTCGGTTTTAGCCCTTTTTAGCATTTCCTCGGCTGTGTCTGTGGCGTCATGCAGTGGCGTGCACAGACATTTAGAGGGGCAGGACAGTGGCGTGCACAGACATTTAGAGGGGCAGGACAGTGGCGTGCACAGACATTTAGAGGGGCAGGACAGTGGCGTGCACAGACATTTAGAGGGGCAGGACAGTGGCGTGCACAGACATTTAGAGGGGCAGGTGCGCAAGTGGAAAAAGGGCACCTTGTGTATAGCGCGTGGAACCGGCCAGGTGCCTTAATAGTGTGAGATTTATAGATTTCGGGGCCTAAATAATATATTAGAAGCTTTTTTCATCAAGAATTGATCAAATGTCACCATGGTCCACAACATACTTTACTTTTTCAAAAGGGCACATTTCTGAAAAGGGCAGGGGGTGCTCTATAGCACCCCCTAGTGTCTATATCTGTGCACGCCATACTGTGTGGCGTTGCCATAGTGCTCGGGCGCGCGGCGCACAGCATGTTGATGGAGTACAGTGGGCTGCCTGTTGTTGTGGACGATTTTCTTTTTTTTTCATTTCATTTCAACCTTTATTTAGTTCTCGGAGAACACACCCCATCAACAATGGAAACAACAAGAAAACAAAACGTAGATAAAAAGAGTAAAATTACTGGTAATAATAAGGGAACATTTGCATAGTGCTCAATTAAAACAGGTACAGTTGATATTACCAGCGTTGATATGTCAAGTTGAAAGCGATATAGAGAAGGCAGAGAGCTGTATTTGAGTGAAGTCTGTGAGGGGTTCCAAGTGTGTGCATGGGGCAGCGCACTTGAAGGCAGATGGTGTCGTAACGCCAAAAAGAAAGGGATTCTCTTGGAGTTCTAGACAAAGAGAGAGAGTCAATCATGCTTTCCGGTACTTTGCGTAGCGCTGTGAGCTCCTTGAGAGCAGTGGCGTGCACAGACATTTAGAGAGGGGCAGGTGCTCAAGTGAAAAAA
The DNA here is from genome assembly GCF_964188405.1 of Protomyctophum parallelum. Taxonomy (NCBI): domain Eukaryota; kingdom Metazoa; phylum Chordata; class Actinopteri; order Myctophiformes; family Myctophidae; genus Protomyctophum; species Protomyctophum parallelum. Next base: position 51,398,425 of record NC_139705.1, on the reverse strand, counting down.
AAGGGCACCTTGTGCAGCGCATTTTGGTGCAGGAACCCATTTTGGTGCTTTATAGCTATTGAAAAATAGCAGACCTACAAGCTCGTAGCGCGCCACCGAGTGGCGCGCTACGAGCTTGTAGGTCTGCTATTTTATTTTTAATCGAAGAACCACTGACATAGAAACATAGCTTTAGATTGTGTGGGGACCTAAATAATATAGTAGAAGCGGTTTTTTATCAAGAATTGATCAATGTCACTGCATGGTCCACACACTACAAATTAAGAAAAAAAAAAATATATATTTATGAGCAAAATTGCCAAAAGGGCAGGGGGTGCTAGAGCACCCCCTAGTGTCTATCTGTGCACGCCACTGCGTAGCGCTGTGAGCTCCTTCAGAGTACTTAGTGTTGTTCTATACTGTCAGGAAGTGAGGTTTTTCTTTTTGTTTGTTTTGTTATTCCTCTCCTGCCAAAAGACTGAATGCCTTTTTCCTTCCCAGGATTCTCCCCAAGCGAGCCAAAACCACCGCCGCTGATCTGATCCCTGTTCCTGTTAACTATCTGTCATTCGTTACCATCACTGGGGGGGGGGGGGAGCAAAGATTTGAGTTAAAAATGTTCACTCAGATTTGTCTAAAATATCAGATCTACAAGCTCACAACGTGGCGCAGCACGACGCGTTGTGAGCTTGTAGATCTGCTATTGTCAGCATGCAACCAAGTGTAAAATGACTTTTCTTTTATTCATGCTGGATCTCTTGTCCACTATAGTCCCTTCCTATAACGTTTTAGTCTCGTTTTTATTCGTTGACGGAATTGCCAATATATTTAGTATCAGATTTAGTCGTCGTATAGCTATAGTTTTCATTTAGTTTCCATTTAGTCTTCGTCAGTGAAAAATAGTTTAGTCGACAAACATGTTTTCGTCAACATCAACACTTTTCCTAGCACTAATTCCGTTCTTTCTCTGTGTTTCTGTAGGAAAGTCTGGAGTCTCCATCCAACTGGATCTGGAGGCAGAGTTTCACTTCACTCACCTGATCATGACCTTCAAGGTTAGCCACGTTTTGTTGTTTTGAAGTGCAGTCCTATATAACCCATTTTGGTGTGGGAACCCCTTTTGGTGTTTTAAACATTATGTTATGCTTTAGCTATTGAAAAATAGCAGATCTACAAGCTCGTAGACCTACAAGCTCGTAGCACGGCACAGAAAAAATCGTCAATTTATTTTGCAAATCTTTGAATATATATTCTTTCAGAGCGAACGTTTTTAACTCAAATATTAGTTTCTAGGGTGGGGGCGTCCCTGGAACAACATATTTTCAGATGGGGGTCGGTGGCCAATTACATATCATTTTTGGGGTCCTTGACATGAAATGTTTGAGCACCACTGATACAGAAACATGGGGTATTTCAGAAAACTGTCATGATTTAGAAGACCATTTTTTTAATGTCTAAATGGGATAATCTACTGATCACGTCCTCTGCCATGTCAACAACCAGTCTTATTTTTTATCAACGAGTCTTAAAGGTATATTCAGTGATTTGACTCTCTATCCTGATTGGACGAAAGGCTTAGGTCCCAGCCAAAAACGAAACCTAAGGTTTTTTGACCCCCAGGGGTTAACTGGGGACGGGGAGGAACTCCTTATATGGTCAGCACACTCTATAGTAGGGAGGATTATCACAACAAAACAAAAAAATAAGTGATATTTGAATTAAGTGAAATCACTGAATATACCTTTAATTTTTATCACACGATTTTTGCAACCCGTTTTTTCAGCCGTCATTCCGTCTAATGCAGAATGATGTCACAACAGGCCAGCTCCATATATGGACACCGGGCAGAGGCCTTTATTTGGGGACGGTTCTGGACAACCGTGGGTCCGACCGAGTCGACCCCGGGCACTGCACCCCGCTGCGGGGGTGTGGAACGTGTGTGTCGGTTCTCGAGTTATGTGTATTTCAGACGTACAGACGTACGTATACAGACATATACAGAGTCTTGGTGCATGTATAGTTAGATTAGACATAGATTTCCTATTTCTAGACAACGCACACTGGTCTAGTCTTTTATTTTTCTTTGGACATTTCATCTCCATATTTGGAGATCCATGATGTCATGACACACCAGTTCTGATTTACTTATTATTTAAAGGATATAAAGGATCTCACTGTCAACTGTGGGACTTTTGACAAACTTATTATCTTATCCTCGTTGATAATATCGTATAGACTAAAGTACAAAATGGGGAACGTTCTGACGGTCGGACCGAACAACGCCCTGGTGGTGTCGGGCGGCGGCTGCCTCGGCGCCGCCGACAGGAAGACCTACGTGGTGGGAGGGTGGGCCTGGCGCTGGTGGTGCGTCTCCCACGTGGACCGCATCTCCCTGGAGGTCATGACCCTGAAGCCCCGCTGCGACTCGGTGGAGACGGCGGAGGGCGTGGCGCTCACCGTCACGGGCGTGGCCCAGGTGAAGGTCATGACGGAGCCCGCCCTGCTGGCCGTGGCCTGCGAGCAGTTCCTGGGCAAGACGGTGGCGGAGATCAAGGCGGTGGTCCTGCAGACCCTGGAGGGCCACCTGAGGTCCATCCTGGGCACGCTGACCGTGGAGCAGATCTACCAGGACCGGGACCGCTTCGCCGGCCAGGTGAGGGAGGTGGCGGCGCCCGACGTGGGCAAGATGGGCATCGAGATCCTCAGCTTCACCATCAGGGACCTCTACGACGACGTGGACTACCTGAGCTCGCTGGGGAAGGCGCAGACGGCCGCCGTGATCCGGGACGCCAGCGTGGGCGCGGCGCAGGCCGACCGCGACGCCGCCGTACGGGAGGCGGAGTGCGACCGCGAGACCATGGACGCACGCTGTCTGGCCGAGACCCGGGTCGCCGACTCCAAGCGGGAGCTGGAGCTCCGCAAGGCGGGCTTCGACCGGGAGGTGAGCGCCCGGAAGGCCGAGGCCCAGCTGGCCTACGAGCTCCAGGCGGCCAAGGAGCAGCAGAAGATCCGCCTGGAGGAGACGGAGGTCCAGGTGGTGCAGAGGAGGAAGCAGGTGGCCGTGGAGGACAAGGAGGTGGAGCGCCGCGAGAAGGAGCTGGTGGCCACCGTGCGGAGCCCCGCCCTCGCCGAGGCCTACAAGATCCGGCAGCTGGCCGAGGGCGTGAAGACGCAGGACGTCCTGCTGGCCCAGGCGGCGGCCGAGAGGATCCGGGAGCTGGGCGCCGCCGAGGCGGCCGCCCTGGAGGCGCGGGGCAAGGCGGAGGCGGAGAGGATGAGGCTGAAGGCCGAGGCCTTCCTGCAGTACGGCCGGGCGGCGCAGACCGCCCTGGTGCTCGACGCCCTGCCGGAGATCGCCGGGAAGGTGGCGGCGCCGCTGGCCAGGGTCAGCGAGATGGTCATCCTGAGCGGCGGGGGCGGGGCGGATGGCGGCGGGCTGAGCGGCGGGGTCAACCGCCTCCTGGCCGAGCTCCCGGCGTCGGTCAACGCTCTGACCGGGATAGATCTGACAAAGATGTGGAGCAAGCCGCCGGCATAGATCTGACAAAGACGTCAGATTCCTCCGCTCCTCAAACACCAACCTCCTCAAACCCACAAAGACCAACCAACCTACGCACCATGGGTGACCGGGCTTTCTGCTCGGTCGCCCCCGAACTGTGGAACGCTCTCCCACCGCCCACCTGAGAGCCCCACAGTCGGTAGACGCTTTTAAGAGGACTCAAAACTTTCCTTTTTACCAAAGCATTTTTATAGCCTTGCCCTTATGTTTTAAATGTTCCTGTTCTTTTAGATGTTTTTAATGGTGTGTTGTTTCAGGGGCACGGTGGCACAGTTGGTAGTGCTGTCGCCTCACAGCTAGAAGGTCCTGGGTTCGATTCCCGCTGGGGACGCTGTGGGCACTGGCGGCGTGTTCCCTCCTCCACGTCATCAGTGCCAATACCCGAGGCGGGGGTTGGCGATAGGGCCTTTCTGTGTGGAGTTTGCATGTTCTCCCCGTGTCCCCTAGGGTAGATACCCTCACAAAAACATGCCGTAATCCTGGTCTCTAAAACTACCTCCCCCTGGCCAGCCGGGGCGCCTGATGGAGGGGAAAGGAACTGGTCGGAATAACGTGTCCCTTATTAGAACAGCCAACAACTAAATGGTTTGTCTCAGTAGGGATAAGGTCACGTTATTACTCAGAAGAGTGAAAATATCTGTGAACTTTTTTGCAGAGTGGCTATTAAGAGTGCGTGAACGGATGTTGCGTTTAGTGGGTATCGTATCAACATCAAAAACAATATTAAACTGTTGTTTGAGAACAGCAGCTAGACCACTACCTTTACCAGAAGGCCTGCGGTCGCTGATATAGTTGCAGTTGGTGCATGGGACACAATGCATTCAATGCAACATTATCATTGCATTTCAACCACGTCTCGGTGAGAAAAAGGAAGTCTAAATCATGAGACAAGAAAAAAATCCAGTAATATAAATGTCTTATTGGACACAGATCTAGCATTAGTTAAAGGACCACTTCACCACTTTTCAACCTATCTTCATATAATAGGTCCTCACTAATAATCATGAAAAAATGGCACGATTTTTTTCTACTCTAGTCCGTGTCTCATAGGAGGGCTGTGGGCAGTTCAGAAACAGTCTTCCAGTGACATCATCATTAGGCAGATTTGTTTTTAAACAACATATATTTAGATTTTCATTATCGTGAGAACGATGGCTTCCATTTTCACATTTCAACTTTTCAGTACTAGAAAGCCTGCAGTTTTTATTAGCTTGTATTCCCCACCGATGATCCGACCCACTGGAAGACGGTTTCTGAACTCCCCACAGCCATCCTACTGTATGAGACACAGACCGAGTAGAAACCAGGGGGGCAGTCAGCCAGATATTTCGTGAAGCCTCATTTGAAATCCGTAGTTCATATAATGGCCTGTTGTGGCGCTGGGCTGGACCCAAAAAGCCCCATAGCTCCATAGAGGCCCATGTATTTTGGCCCAACTTCACCTAGACTGTATTACCTTAATAAACATGGTCATGAATACTTTCTTCTTCCAGTCACTAGTTTAAAGTCTCATTTCTAATGTCATAATATTCTTTTTGGAAAATTATGGTCCCATTAATTAAAAAAATGACCATAAAGAAAAAAAAACATCGCGTATGTTCTGAGGGGCGTGGCTACCGTTACAGTCTATGATCGGGATTCCCCTCCCACTCGAGTCAAAATAAAAACCAACGGAGAAGAAGGGGGGAAGTCCCACCTCGTTGTCTGGGCAGCCAATGGCCAGCTGGTCCAAAACGGAGCCAGCCAATGGCCAGCTGGTACCAAACGGATCTAGAAAGATGGCGATTTACAATGAAGCGATTTCAGGCTTCATTTTACGTTCATGTTAGACCCGGAGAACGCTTTGTCCATATTTTTTACAGTCTATGGTAGAAACACATTGCACAATTCTTTTCATGATTATTAGTGAGGACCTATTATATGAAGATAGGTTGAAAAGTGGTGAAGTGGTCCTTTAATGCCATCTTAAAAATAGCTGTTTCATCAGAAATAGATGATGTGTTCACTTCACTTGCCGAGGGACAGTGACTAGATTTGATATCTACATATAACACGTTTTAGACAGTCTAAATGAGCTCTATGTGTTGTAGGTCTGCTATCTTTGAAAAATGGAAGAACGACTGACACAGAAACACAGCTTTTTCAGGAAACTGTCAGGATGTAGACGACATTTTTAGAATCTGATGGGTTAAAACTTCCTTGAGTTGCGACTAGTCGCATCGGTGCGGTTTGGGCTCCAGAGTTTGTCTGTCGGTTCTTGTGTATCCAGAGCTAATCTCCCAAACCGCTGGACCGATCAGCGGCGAGCGCCAAAGTTCGGTATAGGCTACAGGATTGCAATTCATTCCCCCGCGTATGTATTTTATTTTTCTTTAAGTTCATAACGGAAGTCAACGGGCCTCTGATGGATGTCAGACCAGCATGGGTTCCTAAACGCTTTAGCTTGTGATCCAAGAGAAATTGTCTCTCCGCCCGGGGCCCAAACTAGTGGAAATATCCGATCTACAAGCTCACAACGCTTCGCTTCGCACCGTGCTGTGAGCTTGCAGATCGGCTATTTTCACTACTACCTTTAAACATTTGTTTTCTAATTAATGGCATTTCTTAGATCTTTCGTGGATTTCTTCATGAAAAAAACAATCGTTGAATTCAGGACAATTTTTGCTTCCTTTGGGGAAAGTAACATTTGCATACTTAGTGTAGACTAAGTGTAGACTAGTGCATACTTAGTGTAGACTAGTCATTGGTTAGACACGGGTTAAGGTTAGGTTTAGGTGTGCTGCCCCGTGGGAGGTTAGGTTTAGACTAGTCATTGGTTAGACATGGGTTAAGGTTAGGTTTAGGTGTGCTGCCCCGTGGGAGGTTAGGTTTAGACTAGTCATTGGTTAGACATGGGTTAAGGTTAGGTTTAGGTGTGCTGCCCCGTGGGAGGTTAGGTTTTTTTAAATGATAATTATTAAAAAAAACTAAATGTCGGAAACAAATAAAGGGACATGTTATATCAATCAATCAAGCTTTATCTATCTATCTATCTATCTATCTATCTATCTATCTATCTATCTATCTATCTATCTATCTATCTATCTATCTATCTATCTATCTATCTATCTATCTATCTATCTATCTATCTATCTATCTATCTAATCCACGTAACTGGAGAACCGTTGGCCCCGTTGACACCACTGCAGTGGCCGGTGTCGAGTCCGTCCGACCAGCGTTTGCCCAGAACGGCCACAAAAGGCCCCTGCCCGGGCTCTGACAGGGCCCCTGCCCGGGCTCTGACAGGGCCCCTGCCCAGGGCCCCTGCCCGGGCTCTGACAGGGCCCCTGCCCAGGGCCCCTGCCCAGGGCCCCTGCCCGGGCTCTGACAGGGCCCCTGCCCAGGGCCCCTGCCCAGGCTCTGACAGGGCCCCTGCCCAGGGCCCCTGCCCAGGCTCTGACAGGGCCCATGTATGGGCTCTGACAGGGCCCCTGCCCAGGGCCCCTGCCCAGGGCTGGATTGAAACCGTTGTAAGTTCGAACCCGGACTCCCCCGGGGGTCCCCTGGGGGTCCCCGCTTTGGGAACCCCTGCTCTAACCCGCCATCTCTTCTCCTCCAGACGTTCCGTCCCGCGGCCATGCTGATCGAACGCTCGTCTGACTTCGCCCGCACCTGGCAGACCTACCGCTACTTCGCCCAGGACTGCGCCGCCGCCTTCCCGGGCGTGTCCGAGGGGCCGCTGCGCAAGGTGGACGACGTCATGTGTGAGTCGCGCTACTCGGACATCGAGCCGTCCACCGAGGGCGAGGTGAGTGTTGGATGTCGTTGACTGATCTCAAACCCCCGCCAGCCACAGGGGGGCGATAGTAGCCTGGTTAATAAACCAGACCGAATCAGCCGTTGGCAAAAAAATTTGCCTACCGGCGGATTTCGGTCTGGAGAGGCTCAATTGTACGCCCATTTTCTACACACGAGAACGTGGGCGCCCATTAGGGACACGGTATGCAATATGGGCGGGCTTTGGTACAGTGACGTTCAATGCTTGAGACCTTTGACTGACAGTAGCTCTGACCAATTGCGTCAAAGAGAAAATGTTTCCCTGGAAATGAAATCCAAGCTGAGCCTCCCCAGACTAATATCCCGCGGATCCGTGCGATATTAGTCTGGTTTATTAACCAGGCTAGGGCGATAGATAGTTCAGTGACTGCCACCGTTCACCACCATTCTATTTGGTTGTAGCCGCGCTGATCGGAATATTCACTGGCTTAGCCCTGGAACATGACTGCCATGATGATTATCATGACAGTCATGAAACTGCACCCTGTTTTTGGCGCTCGCTACATTTACAACAAAAACGTATATATAAACATTCGGATTTCAAATATAAAGTACTCACAATTTGTCCCACGGGTGTTAGTTAGTAGCAGCGCCAGCGATTAGAATTGCTGCATCCCGCGTTGTTTAATAAAAAGCATTTTTGTCCGAGCGCCCCGGCTACTTTTTTCAAACGGGGTTCGTTTGGGAAATCCACAGTTGCACACCGGGAGTGCACTCGCCTATTAGTCTGTATTGGCAGGGCGGTCAGCGTACCTATATCGAACACACGAGTGCAACCCTCCTCCCGACCGATAGGGGCGCGTAGTTGAAAGCCAATGGCAAAATAACAGCTCGGATAAAAATGCTTTTTATGAAACAACGCGGGATGCAGCAATTCTAATCGCTGGTGCAGCAACTAACTAACACCCGTGGGACAAATTGTGAGTACTTTATATTTGAAATCAGAATGTTTATATATACGTTTTTGTTGTAAATGTAGCGAGCGCCAAAAACAGGGTGCAGGTACGCCATGACTCTCGTATGAATACGAGAGTCATGAACCAGGGCTATCACTGGCTAAGAGTCTTTAGGATCGTTCCTATTTTAGATGTGCGGTCACGGGGAAGAGCTATTGAGCCACTAAACACAGTCGCTGTATTTATCCAGCATGATTTGAAATGGAAAACTCTTAGAAAGGCCTAGAAAGGCCTCATCCTCCACCTTGATCTTGTTTCAATGCATTGAGGCTGAAGGGGAAGCAATTGAACTGGAGCTGCCGATTGACGAGCCAACTTTATAGGTTTATCATTAAATAAAACGCTAATTAACACGTTAATGAAAACTATAGACTAAAATGTTAGGAAGGGACTAGTGGACAAGAGATCCAGTAGCCTATAGGTCATTTTACACTTGGTTGCATTCTGAAAATAGCCGATCTACAAGCTCACAACGCGTCACAGAGTGGCGCGCTACGAGCTTGTAGGTCTGCTATTTTTGCTAACGACTGACATAGAAACATAGCTTTTTCAGAAAACTGTCAGGATGTACAGTAGAAGACATTTTTAAAATCTGATCTCAGGTCAGAATGGGTTAATTAAGCGCTGCTTTACTAAGTCCATTGAATGTGTTTTCCATGGGTTTTTTTCGCAGGTCATTTACAGAGTCCTGGACCCGGCCATTAGGATTGAAGACCCGTACAGCCCCAACATCCAAAGTAGGTCACATTCATATTTACACCATGCAGTCCTTGACAGTCGTCATTATTTTGTTCTAGCAAAAGTCATAATTTTGATCAACACGGTGGTTTATGCCAGTGATTCCCAAAGTGGGGTCCGAACGGGGACCCCCAGGGGTCCTTGAGGGAGTTCCACCAGTCATGGTGGCGCTATGACGGGCTGCTCTGGAAAGAATGGGGGGCAGAGGTTTGTTGTTGTTGGCATCCAGGGAGTGTGTGTGCAAAGTTCGGCATCGACCGGGTTAACGGTGCTGGAGATTAGCTGTTAACAGAAGGACGGACGGACACACGGACACACGGACGGACACACGGACGGACACACGGACACACGGACGGAGGCCAAAACATAGTCTCTCCCCCTGCATGCCTTCGGCCTGGTGGACACAAAAACCAGATGAAAGCGTCAGATGAGAGCTTGCAAGATCTGCTATTTTTCAACAGCTAAACATAATGCTTAAAACACCAAAAGGGGTTCCCCTGCCCAGAATGGGTTAAAACACAACGCTGAACATATTTGGGGTTTTGGCCGGGCCCCCCCTGTTAGTGCTAAAAGCCACAATTGGTTGTTTTCCATTCAGCAGCAGAGTGTGAAACATGGCCTTTCTTCATGGGTGTAGATGTGAAAAGCAGCTGTTTCTCTCCCACGCTGTCCCTCTTATTTAGACTGGCAGGACATTAGAGTTTTCTTCCTGAAACTCGACGCCGGTTTCCGACGTAGTGGCAGAGGTTGAGCTGTTCCGTTGTTAAAGGGAACAGTGTAGTAGACGGCCTACAAGAAGCACCCCCCCCCACCCCCGAAATAAATTCAGTTTTTCTCCTCTGGTGAAAAGCTGGAGGTTGCACTGGAGGGGCGACTGTGGCTCAGGAGGTAGAGCTGGTCGTCCAATGATCCATGGGTCGGCGGTTCGAATCCCGGCTCCTCCTCCTGTCTACATGTCGAAGTGTTCTTGGGCAAAGACACTGAACCCCTAATTGCTCCCGATGTGCTGGTTGGTGCCTTGCATGGCTTCCGCCGCAATCGGTGTATGAATGTGTGTGTGAATGTAATGCACAATCTATGTGCGCCTTGGATAAAGGCGCTATTAAATGCATCATTTTACCATTTTGCACCATGGCAGGCTCTCAGTCAAATCTGGTCACATATTATGTCCACACTAGAGCTCCATATATTACATAATACTGTACAAGACGTTTGGTAACAGCAGGTATTATACTCCAGGACAGTTATGTAAATTATGCTTTCTTAAATAATCTAATCTAGTGGCTGACCCTCCCTCAGCGCCTCGGGGGGGGGGCTCTCCTATCTGTAATCTATAGTAGCTGAGCCTCCCTCAGTGCCTCGGGGGGGGGGGGGGGGGCTCTCCTGTGAAGAGCTCCATCTGGACCCAGGGCAGGGGTTCTCAACCCGTGGGCCGCGACCCCTAAGGGGGGATGCCAAATTATTTGGGGGGGGGGGGGGGGGGGGGGGGGGGGGGTCAACAAATTATTTACTTTTTTTTTTTCTTCTTCTTTTTTGCAACTGAATGGCTGGAAAAATAGAACTGCACTCTGTCGAGTGCATACTTGCTTGTTGCACACTAGTGGCCAACTAGTGCGCAAGCAGAGCGCGCAAGTCCTTTCGACCGCTGTAAACTGTCAAATCTCAGTATCTCTGTGAAGGAACGTTTGAAATGTATAATTTTTAGATGTAACTATTTGCTACCTACCTACTTTATGCATATAAACACCTAGTATTATTAACCAACCGGTGGAAAAGAACTGAACCGGTTCCCATTGGGAACCAACCGGTGGAAAATAACTGAACCGGTTCCCATTGGGAACCAACCGGTGGAAAATAACTGAACCGGTTCCCATTGGGAACCAACCGGTGGAAAAGAACTGAACCGGTTCCCATTGGGAACCAACCGGTGGAAAAGAACTGAACCGGTTCCCATTGGGAACCAACCGGTGGAAAAGGAGCCTGAGTGTGTGAGCTGTATCTGCCTGGAGGGGATTATAACTGTTGAAGTGGAGAACTAGACACACTTAGTCTGGACGGAAATGTTTTCTGTACAAATCCTCCCTGAGAAATATCTTTAATCTGTCTCAAAGATTCTGATTCCCATCTTAATTCTCTGTCGTCGTACAGTGGTGTTATAGCGCACCGGAAATAGCCGATCTACAAGCTCACAAGTCTTTACTTAAGCCAGTACGGGAAGTGGGAACCCCTTTTGGTGTCTTAAGCATTATGTTATAGTTTAGCTATTGAAAAATAGCAGATCTACGAGCTTGTAGGTCTGCTATTTTAAAGATTATTTTTTTGCGGCTTACGCCTTTTATTGGTGACAGTAGGCTGACAGGAAACGGGAGAGAGAGATGGGGGGGGAAGACATGCAGTAAAGGCCGTGTCGGGCTCGGGAGTCGAACCCGCGGCTACGAGCTTGTAGGTCTGCTATTTTAAAGATTATTTTTTTGCGGCTTACGCCTTTTATTGGTGACAGTAGGCTGACAGGAAACGGGAGAGAGAGATGGGGGGGGAAGACATGCAGTAAAGGCCGTGTCGGGCTCGGGAGTCGAACCCGCGGCCACTCTGCGACTGGATTACCAGTCGGGTGCCCAGGCGGTTACGCCACCGCCTGGGCCAGGTCTGCTATTTTAATAAAAATCGTGAAAATGTGGCGCAACGACATTTTCAGATGGGGGTCGGCGGCCAAATACAGATAATTCTGTGGCTGCTTGACATGGAATAGTTTGAGAACCACTGATATAGAAACAACTATCAGGTTTTAGAAGACATTAATCGACCTCAGATCTAAGGGTTAAATGCTAGTCAAGACCATCGGAGTTGCATTGCGTTGCATTGTTTTTTTATCCACCTGAGCCCTAGCATTCCGTTTCTTTTCACAGCGCGTCACGTTGTTTTAGGGCTTTCACATAGTTACCTAGTTTACTAGTCGACTAGTCCTACCTATTACGTGAAAAAAGTTATAATAATAGTTGTATTTTAAGAAACTGTGTATATTAGTGACTACCGGTAATCTGGCTGATTTTGAGGCCTATACAAAAATGGGGGGTAAAAAATAAAAGAAACATTGTTTTACTTTTTTTTTTCTTATCAACTAGTCAACTAGTACCAACAAGGTCGACTAGTGGATTTACTAGTCGACTAGTTGAATAGTCGACTAGTTGCTTAAAGCCCTATGGTCTTGTAGATCAGTTATTTAGTACAGACATTATAGTAAGCTTTGGGTTACGTTTCTATTACGCCATGTCTTTTCTCTACAGAGACATAGAGTAGTTTTAACACCGCAAATATCCTTTAATAATCCCCCCAACCCTACATGCTGCAGCTGCTGCTGGACCAAACCAGCCTTATTTTAAATAGTTTATTGAAAAGTACGGCTTCTATGTTATATGCATGCGGGCTGAAATACCATAAGAGGGCACGTTTGGCCCAAAGTAGCGAAAATAGCAGATCTACAAGCTCACAGAGCTCACAGACGCGTTGAGAGCTTGTAGATCAGCTATTTTCGGACGCAAAACCTGCACTCTTTAGCTACTGAGGAGATGCGCTGTGACAACATGGATTTAGAAACAAATTAGTTCAGGAGACTTCTGAAAATTATCCTGAATGCTGCCTTCTGGTATGCCCTTAGAGTATATATATGAATAGAGAAAAGGCACCCAGAGGAAACCCTGAGGCCAAATGGACATAGTGGCCGAATGAAGGTATTGCAGCCTGGCCCCAAACACATGAACGCGCTGGTCCGTTGACTATCATTGTGCACGCTCACGACGGCGGCACGCTCGTGCGCGTTCGTGCACGTTCAACGGCAGCGCGTTCATGTGTTTGGGGCAAATCCATCCCAGAATGCACTCTGTTCCTACCCGGAAGGAGGAGTGAAATCGCCTCATGCGCTTTTTGAGCAACTTAATGCAAGTGGATGGGAGGAGAACTCGGGTGCCCTCTCTATTCATATATACAGTCTAAGGGTATATATGCCATGGAAAGGAGAGGAGAGTATTTGGCATTTCTTTCACCATGTAGTAAAACGCTGCGTTCCTGGTCTGGAGAGGGCAGTTGTTTTACCGACGGGGTAAAACATAAACATAAAAATTATACAGTTAATATACAGGTGTGACGGTAGAATTCATATACAGTTAATATACGGTAATATACAGGTGTGATGGTAGAATACATATACAGTTAATATACGGTAATATACAGGTGTGATGATACAATACATATACAGTTAATATACGGTAATATACAGGTGTGATGGTAGAATACATATACAGTTAATATACGGTAATATACAGGTGTGATGGTACAATACATATACAGTTAATATACGGTAATATACAGGTGTGATGATAGAATACATATACAGTTAATATACGGTAATATACAGGTGTGACGGTACAATACATATACAGTTAATATACAGGTGTGATGGTAGAATTCATATACAGTTAATATACGGTAATATACAGGTGTGACGGTAGAATTCATATACAGTTAATATACGGTAATATACAGGTGTGATGGTACAATACATATACAGTTAATATACAGTAATATACAGGTGTGACGGTAGAATTCATATACAGTTAATATACGGTAATATACAGGTGTGATGGTAGAATTCATATACAGTTAATATACGGTAATATACAGGTGTGATGATACAATTCATATACAGTTAATATACGGTAATATACAGGTGTGATGGTACAATTCATATACAGTTAATATACGGTAATATACAGGTGTGACGGTAGAATTCATATACAGTTAATATACGGTAATATACAGGTGTGATGGTAGAATTCATATACAGTTAATATACGGTAATATACAGGTGTGATGGTACAATACATATACAGTTAATATACGGTAATATACAGGTGTGACGGTAGAATTCATATACAGTTAATATACGGTAATATACAGGTGTGACGGTAGAATTCATATACAGTTAATATACGGTAATATACAGGTGTGATGGTACAATACATATACAGTTAATATACGGTAATATACAGGTGTGATGGTACAATACATATACAGTTAATATACGGTAATATACAGGTGTGATGGTACAATACATATACAGTTAATATACGGTAATATACAGGTGTGACGGTACAATACATATACAGTTAATATACAGTAATATACAGGTGTGATGGTACAATACATATACAGTTATTATACGGTAATATACAGGTGTGACGGTAGAATTCATATACAGTTAATATACGGTAATATACAGGTGTGACGGTAGAATTCATATACAGTTAATATACGGTAATATACAGGTGTGACGGTAGAATTCATATACAGTTAATATACGGTAATATACAGGTGTGACGGTAGAATTCATATACAGTTAATATACGGTAATATACAGGTGTGATGGTACAATACATATACAGTTAATATACGGTAATATACAGGTGTGATGGTACAATACATATACAGTTAATATACGGTAATATACAGGTGTGATGGTAGAATTCATATACAGTTAATATACGGTAATATACAGGTGTGATGGTACAATACATATACAGTAATATACGGTAATATACAGGTGTGACGGTAGAATTCATATACAGTTAATATACGGTAATATACAGGTGTGATGGTACAATACATATACAGTTAATATACGGTAATATACAGGTGTGACGGTAGAATTCATATACAGTTAATATACGGTAATATACAGGTGTGACGGTAGAATACATATACAGTTAATATACGGTAATATACAGGTGTGACGGTAGAATTCATATACAGTTAATATACGGTAATATACAGGTGTGATGGTACAATACATATACAGTTAATATACGGTAATATACAGGTGTGACGGTAGAATTCATATACAGTTAATATACGGTAATATACAGGTGTGACGGTAGAATTCATATACAGTTAATATACGGTAATATACAGGTGTGACGGTAGAATTCATATACAGTTAATATACGGTAATATACAGGTGTGACGGTAGAATTCATATACAGTTAATATACGGTAATATACAGGTGTGATGGTACAATTCATATACAGTTAATATACGGTAATATACAGGTGTGACGGTAGAATTCATATACAGTTAATATACGGTAATATACAGGTGTGATGGTACAATTCATATACAGTTAATATACGGTAATATACAGGTGTGATGGTACAATACATATACAGTTAATATACGGTAATATACAGGTGTGATGGTACAATACATATACAGTTAATATACGGTAATATACAGGTGTGATGGTAGAATTCATTTACAGTTAATATACAGTAATATACAGGTGTGACGGTACAATACATATACAGTTAATATACGGTAATATACAGGTGTGACGGTAGAATTCATATACAGTTAATATACGGTAATATACAGGTGTGACGGTAGAATTCATATACAGTTAATATACAGTAATATACAGGTGTGACGGTAGAATTCATATACAGTTAATATACGGTAATATACAGGTGTGACGGTAGAATTCATATACAGTTAATATACAGTAATATACAGGTGTGATGGTAGAATTCATATACAGTTAATATACGGTAATATACAGGTGTGACGGTAGAATTCATATACAGTTAATATACGGTAATATACAGGTGTGACGGTAGAATTCATATACAGTTAATATACGGTAATATACAGGTGTGGCGGTAGAATTCATATACAGTTAATATACGGTAATATACAGGTGTGATGGTACAATACATATACAGTTAATATACGGTAATATACAGGTGTGATGGTACAATACATATACAGTTAATATACGGTAATATACAGGTGTGATGGTAGAATTCATATACAGTTAATATACGGTAATATACAGGTGTGATGGTACAATACATATACAGTAATATACGGTAATATACAGGTGTGACGGTAGAATTCATATACAGTTAATATACGGTAATATACAGGTGTGATGGTACAATACATATACAGTTAATATACGGTAATATACAGGTGTGACGGTAGAATTCATATACAGTTAATATACGGTAATATACAGGTGTGACGGTAGAATACATATACAGTTAATATACGGTAATATACAGGTGTGACGGTAGAATTCATATACAGTTAATATACGGTAATATACAGGTGTGATGGTACAATACATATACAGTTAATATACGGTAATATACAGGTGTGACGGTAGAATTCATATACAGTTAATATACGGTAATATACAGGTGACGTAGAATTCATATACAGTTAATATACGGTAATATACAGGTGTGACGGTAGAATTCAATATACAGTTAATATACGGTAATATACAGGTGTGACGGTAGATTCATATACAGTTAATATACGGTAATATACAGGTGTGATGGTACAATTCATATACAGTTAATATACGGTAATAATAAAGGTGTGACGGTAGAATTCATATACAGTTAATATACGGTAATATACAGGTGTGATGGTACAATTCATATACAGTTAATATACGGTAATATACAGGTGTGATGGTACAATACATATACAGTTAATATACGGTAATATACAGGTGTGATGGTACAATACATATACAGTTAATATACGGTAATTACAGGTGTGATGGTAGAATTCATTTACAGTTAATATACAGTAATATACAGGTGTGACGGTACAATACATACAGTTAATATACGGGTAATATACAGTGTGGACGGTAGAATTCATATACAGTTAATATACTGGTAATATACAGGTGTGACGGTAGAATTCATATACAGTTAATATACAGTAATATACAGGTGTGACGGTAGAATTCATATACAGTTAATATACGGTAATATACAGGTGTGACGGTAGAATTCATATACAGTTAATATACAGTAATATACAGGTGTGAAGGTAGAATTCATATACAGTTAATATACGGTAATATACAGGTGTGACCGGTAGAATTCATATACAGTTAATATACGGTAATATACAGGTGTGACGGTAGAATTCATATACAGTTAATATACGGTAATATACAGGTGTGACGGTAGAATTCATATACAGTTAATATACGGTAATATACAGGTGTGATGGTACAATACATATACAGTTAATATACGGTAATATACAGGTGTGATGGTACAATACATATACAGTTAATATCGGTAATATACAGGTGTGATGGTAGAATTCATATACAGTTAATATACGGTAATATACAGGTGGGATGGTACAATTCGGGAGTTTACCGGAGTTTGTTGTAAAGTTTAACGGGAGTTTCCTGTAATAATATACACATCCGTATTCAATGCTTTTTTTGCACAGTGTATAATAATAGCTTTATGCTGTCATCTGCGAGGGACTTGGAATATGACAGGCTTACCTGTGTACAGTACAGTACAGTACAGAGTACAGTAGAGTCGCCCCAGGGGCTGAAGAACAGTGCCATTGATTGTCCCTGTGCCCTAGAGAGAGAGAGAGAGAGAGAGAGAGAAGGGAAGGGAGTGGCATTTTGTCTGTCAACTTCTAGGGAACAAGAACACAGGCCTGTGTGTGTGTGTGCGTGTGCGTGTGCGTGTGCGTGTGCGCGCGCGCGTGCGTGGGTGCGTGCGGGTGTGTGTGTGTGTTAGTGCAAGCATGCGTATGTGTGTGTCGACTGATTTCCCCAGTGGTGGAAAAAGTACTCGCATGTTTTACTTAAGTAAATGTATCAGTATACTGCCTAGCAGATGTACAAGCTCACAGCTTGTTTTACTTAAATGTATCAGTATACCGCCTAGCCGATCCACAAGCTCACAATGCGTCGCAATGCATGTAACAATGTATTTACAACTCCAGCTTGTCTCCAAGGCTACATGAACAGCGTTTGGCTCGAGTGTTGTTTTCTGACCCCTCAATGACACCACTCTCCTTCAACTAAGCATTATGTTACAGTATGCTTTAGCTATTGAAAAACAGCAGATCTACAAGCTCGTAGCGCGCCACCGAGTGGCGCTCTATGAGCTTGTAGGTCTGCTGTTTTTGAAAAAATCGTGAAAATGCGGCACAAAATAAATCATTGAATATATATATTATTTCAGAAGACTTTTTTTTTTTTATGTTGACGTCAGGCCTAAATACTAGTAAAGATGATGGATTCTCCACTCTGGACCACAAGTACAGCAAACATAAAGTTACTTTATACTTTTGCACTACCCCCCCCCCCCTCTTCCCCCCGCCCCCCCCTGACCCCCCCCCCCCCCCCTGTCCCGCATCATTAATCATTGTTCACCCATAATGCTTTGCTATATATACTTGCTCACAACTGTCATGCTCCACTGGGTCGACTTCCTCCCCAAGGGCCAAAAGGTCTGTCTGCATGTGTCTGTGTCTGTTTGTGTCTGTGTGTCTGTGTGTGTGTGTGTGTGTGTGTGTGTGTGTGTGTGTGTGTGTGTGTGTCTGTGTGTGTGTGTCTGTCTGTGTCTGTCTGTGTCTGTCTGCGTGCATGTGTGCGTGTGTGCGTGCGTGCGTGCGGGCTGTCCGGCAGTTATTCATTGTGCATATGGTCTTATATATATATATATATATATATTGCTCTACCATATGGTATGCCCATCCTAAGGCATCCATCATATATATATATATATATCAAAAGAGAGAGAAAAACCTTCCAAGGAAAAGGGACTGCACACTCCAGGGAACAGAGACGGACAACTTACTGCATCAAACTTATTTATTAGCACGACGCTGTCTATGCCTGATAACTAGACTTGCACCTCCTATCCTACGGGTCTTTATGGATGTGCAGGAGTCCCTTTTTTGTCTCATCTATATATATATATATATATATATATATATATATATACATATATATATGGAAATAATAAAAAGTCACCCCATTTTGTGTTGCCTAGAACTGGAGGTCTGACAAAAAACAGTAACAATATGAAGTAAGTACAGCTTTGTGATGTCACTGAGATGTACTTGTTACTGTTACTACATTTTTTTCAGACCTCCAGTTCTAGGCAACACAGAATGGGGTGACTTTTTATTATTATTTCCACAACAGGTATATTAATGACAGTAAAATGTTGAAAATGAGTGGTATCCTGTAGTCACTATTCATTGATTCACTGGGATACCAAAAAACATTTAAATAAAAAAGGTTTCTCGCTGTTCTCGGGTTGAATATTGATATGCGATTAAAATGCGATTAATCTAGATTAATTAATCGCAAAGCCTCTGATTAATTAGATTTTTTTTTTAATCGGGTCCCAGTTCTATCTTATATATATTATATTATATTATATTAACATACGGTAAGCCCATCCTAA